>NC_056741.1:1142340731-1142393231 GCF_019279795.1 Protopterus annectens | reverse complement strand
TGTGTGGTGTGGATAACTACTGCAGCAGGGCTAGCCACAACCCCTGACTCTAGATGATTGGTACTGAAGAAGTGACATCCCAACCCCGTGTACAAAAATTGGAAAAAGGGGTTGTGGATGGATGGATGGATTCAACACAACACAGACTTGATCTACCTCCCAGGTTATGCCCTCTAGTGGATACATTCAGGAACTGAAAACAGATTAACTTGGGCTAATTGGATACTCCTGCCTCTGTCACAAGAAAGGTGTGCAGGGAGGTTGTCCTTCATGCAAGGCTACTCACAGTGCTAGAGAAAGTGAAACTAAATTTGATACTTATAGCAGTGGCTTTACCCAACAGTCTTTCCCTTCAGTTTGTAGTAATTTATTTTGCAGATACAGTATCCAGCCTTGAAAAAAGCTGTTAGTCATGATGGCGTTGAACTGCATGATACATGTGATCCAACAGCAGTGCTTTGTCAAAGACTGAGGCATTGGCATCAGAACAACTCACATAGAGAGGCCATGGTTTTAATGCAAGCTTTGACTTACTTACAGTCACCCATGAGGTAAGCAAATTGTGAAATCCAAATGCCTACAGCTCACCCAGTTTGTGAATGACCCTAAAGGGGAAGTGTCATTCTGTCATGTCCCTTTATGGAACCCATTACTGTTTGGGTCAGAGACTGGTGTAAAACTGAGGAGACTGACAAGAAGAGGGCAAAGCCTATCAGTAGTGTATATGTCTCTTCACAAACTGTGCATTTTATCAACAGATGCAGAGGAACTTATACAGGCTTGGTCCCAGTACCTATAGGAGGTCTATTTGCAGCACCTTCATTGATTGAGCCACTGGTGACAGCCAGTAGGTAATTGTTAGCAAACAAGAAGGGGTCCCAGCAGTCAGCAAGCTAGAAGAAGGAACAACTTAGAGTCTTCCTACTAGCATTTCTGATTCCCTTCCAGATCAGCTCCGAAGGGTTGGATGTTGGAGTTTCTGCACAGTTAAGTATCTACAGCCATCACTTATGGAAAATGTCTCAGACAGGTTATGATGAAGGTGCCTTTTTTGAAGTTTATGGCTATATTGTCAACCTTTACCATCATTATGTGTCATTTCTCCACAAGAATTCGGTAGACAGAAGGCAAAGGTGAGAGATTATGCAGAAAGGGGCACAATAAGTATCCCCCAGAATTCAGAAGAAAAAAAACATATCTTGCATTCTTTCTTAGTATCCCAAATTTTGAGGAACATACACCCCATTTGCACCTTAACAGGCAAAACCTGTAATTTAGAAATGGGACTGGGACTGAAAAACAGCACGTATGGTAGTACCCTTCTACTGGGGTGAGAGGGTGGGGTTGAAAACAAATCTGGAGAAGTACAATTGGACAGCTGAGTGGTTAACTAGTAGGACAGAAAGATGTGGTACAAAATACAGTGCTGTAAAATAGGAAAATGACAAAAGCTGAGTATCACAGGAGTCTGTCCTGGGCCCAGTACTCTTCATTGCATTTGTTGTAGACACACTTTTGGGAATAGCAGATTCAGCCTGTGCTGATGTCACAAAGCTAAGCGCAGCTGTGGAGGATGGGAGAAGAGCCAAAAACTCTTGGCAAAAGAGTAGGGGAAAGGATCTGGAGGTATTGATCTCACCTAGATTGGACCACTGAGAGCAGTAAGAGAAGGCAGTGGTGACAGCTAAGAGAATGCTGGGTGTGTCATAGCTTCATAGGTGTTTACTAAGCTAATGACCATAAAGGCCTTTTTAAGGCTAGCCATGCATCCCAAATCTCTGGCAATTTCTAGTAACCTTGATAAGTGTAAGCAGAGACTTGGGAAATTAAACATTTACAAGTGGGGGCCTGGGAGATGTACCATTTACAGGTTGGCTGTGTCCACTAGAGACATAGGTGCCAAACCAGGGATGAATTTCCTGTTGCCTATCCAATTGTCCAAGTTACACTTGAATTGGGTTAGGGAGAAACTCTGCTTCACAAAGATGGGGAGTAAGAGAATAATCTGGATTTGAGCCTTGGCTCATTGCTCTGACCAGGAGCTAACTGCTCTTACACACTGTGCCACAGAGAAAGCTAATTAATGAGAGAAACTAGGTTAGCTGTCCTTGTTGACCATTTTAAACCTAGGTAATTTATTTTGGTGAGAATCACACCCTGTACCTCTTAGCTGTGAAGCAAACACCTTAACCATTATGCCAACTCCTAATAGACTCCAGAAGGAAAAAGGATAACACTTCCACTCTGTGGGGCCAAGATCAGGGAGTACAGTGAGTTTTGTGCAGGTCTGGGGGCTATATAAAGAAAGGGACAGCAGACTCCTAGGAGGAATCCAGAAAGAAGCTACCAGAATGAAGGGAAGGAATATGACCTGATGACTGAGAAGCTATAGCTCTTCTACTTCTGACTGGGAGACTGGGGGGGGCATGATTAGGTGCAAAAGGTCATGTCAGTAAGATGTTAAGGGATCATCTTGAACAGGAAGCACATAGGCAGACAGAGGGGGCTTACGCAGGTCGTAGGGACTATTCCCTGACTGTCCAAAGGTACATTTTTGACAGTGAGGCTGATCAACCTGTAGAATGAATTTCTAGAATCCACAGAATCATAAAACATGAAATGAGACATGTAGGAAAATGATAAGGTGGAAGAAAAATAAATGTACTTAAAAAGGACAAGATATATGCTGTCTTCTTCTGCCAAAGAGCAAATGTAATGATTGTCTACCTCTGTAAAGGTTAGCTTTCAGCTTGCAGTTCTAGCATATAAATACTAAGTTCTGCTACAGGAATATCTCAAAGAAATTATAAAATAGCTTTGGTGGGTATTCTGTATAAAAGGAGAGCCTCAAAACAGTGATTTTGTAGCTAGAGATTACCCACTCTTCCTGACCCCATTTTATATCATAAGGTTGTGCTGCATTTGCACCAGCCTAGGTCTCCACAGCCTTCATTCCTTGGATTCCTTATTGTGGATCCTGCTGATGGTCCTTGGTGGACTGCAGATCATTTCACATATGAACAGTAAAGATTTGACTGGATGTGGAAGGATTACCTGTTTTATCAATAAATAGCAATAAGAGGTGGTCCAGAGGAAAACATATTGCCAGTTGTTCCAGCCACTTGACAGAAGACATCCCATAAATACAGAATCAAATGTAAATATATATATATATATATATATATATATATATATATATATATATATATATATATATATATATATAGGCATGTAATCTCACAGATCTGCTGTAATGGTTGATGCACAACACTTTTTGATTGCATGTGGGCAGTTGTGCTACTGTTTGTTTTTATAATAGACTCCATTTTCCCATCTGAGTTGCTTGTTTACTTTCACTGAAATACTGCCTGAAACTGCAGTATACCTCAGCATTAGCACTTCATTGCAGGTTACCTGTTGACACTATATGTGCAGTATTTTGAATAAAGTGATCTGGCCACCTTTGCAGGCATCATGTCATTTCACTGTGGCCCTAACCTATGAACTGCCTATTTCCAGTGTTAGCATATGTTAGTTGCATTTATAGCAAAGCAAGCATGACTGTGGGATCATAACCATGCTCATTTATTGCATCATAGTCAAGAGGATTAGGGAAGTACTGAAAATCTCATTATTTTGCATATTATACTTGATGACTTGTCACTGAGGGATATTGAAGAAAAGCAGGTCAAATACGGGGGGGGGTCTCCACAATTCGAGTATTTAAACATTACTTTTTTTAATCTTCATTAGAGCACTTAAGCTACCTAGACCATCTAGTCTCTCCACAACCACCCTAATGACCCATTTATTTCCCTAGGGCTGAGAGTCACCAGCTCATTTATTCCCCTTAGGTATAACAATCATGTGACATGAAGGATCATCACCTGTGACAGGTTCATGGATTTTTACTTAAAGTGCCTATCCCCTTTGCTTGAGACTAACATGTTGCCACCAAAATGGCACTTACTGTATCCTGTTTTTCATGAGTATACTTATTCAGTTTTATGCTGAGAGCTGCCACTCATGTGTAGCTTTGCAGAGACAGACACACATCTCTAGATCAGTCTAGTGTTTGCCAGATATTAATGACACACTAGTTCATAGCATCTTCTTCCTTCACAATGAGGAAGACAGTATTGGCCATTCAATACCTACCTTTATGACTGTCCAGCAACCAGATGGATAATTGATTCAAGGCTGTCTGTCTCATCATGAGAATATTAAACTTCTGCACCTCCCTCCATGCTGCACTGTCAGTCACCCAAGTTGTTAACCAAACCTGGCTTTCCTGGGCCATAGTTGGAGCTTTATCTGTCAAAGCCACCAGACTGGCCACCAAGCCTTCCAAACCTTGGTATGAAAAGCATTCAAGCAGATGCAGAAAGAGTGAGTAGGACTGAAAAACTTAGATGCCCTGTAATTTTGTTTTAGTCAGAGCAGTGAGTTAAGGTTCTGAACTGTTGATAAGCTGCTTCTTGTACTCCAGGGTAGAGAGATTGAGGGCTTCCATCTCCATTTTGTCTGTTGTGTGACCCAGAGCAAATCATATAATCAGACAGTGCTCCCAGGCTGCCTACCTGTTTAAAAAGATGATGATGATGATAATACTGATGAACTGAAAGTCAGTGATCTAAGTATTACAAATCAAGAGATTGGCCCAGGTGTAGGCATTAACCAGACATATTTTTTTTTCAGAGATTTTTTGTTCCTCTCAGACCTCATGTTTATTGGCCCCAGTACCCAGTGACCACATCATGTCTACCAGCTACTCTCTAACCCCCTCCTGAACTTACTCGGTTGGTTGTGGGTCCTAAGGGTGTACTGGTGGTTTGGCTCATCTGTACTTCTATTCAGAGGGGATTTTTTTATGACCTACCTACTCCCTTTCCCTGCCCCTCATGCTCATTAATTACATTTGAGGGCAATTCCCCTGTTTGCACCACACCACCTCTTAGTGAGCTTATCAATGAGTGCCCTGTCACCTTGGATGAGCATGCCTCTCCCTTTCCTGCTGCTCCATCAGTCACCCGAGCCACTACTCCAACCCAGGTCATCTGGGCTGTAGTCAGGATTTTACCCTCTGCACTAATGGAGTGGCTGCATTAACCAGATATTGGGTCTATATTATATGCTCTACCACTTAGCTTGTCGAACACCAAAACGTCGACAGCTAAACAGCAAAAGCTTAAAATTGTGAATGACCACTTATGCAAATTTTTTCATCGGGAAAGAATTTGCTTGGCCGTTATCGGGAATTTGCTCTTTCCACAATGTAGAATGATCTTGGAGTTGGTATATTTAGTTAGGGGGGGTGAGGGTGAAGCCCCCACTTTGTTAGGGTTTGGAAGTTTATTTTAATTTGCGATGGACAATTTCCTGATGAAAAAATTTGCATAAGTGGCCATTCGCAATTTTAAGCTTTCGCCGTTTAGCTGTCGACATTTCAGTGTTCGACAAGCTAAGCAGTCGAGATTCTAATATAGATCCCAGATATCTTGACTCAGAGTCTTGTTATATATTGTGGCAGCTGAACCTCTGATATTCAAAGAATAAGTAATGTTTTAGTTTTTTTATTTCAGTTCTTTGTAGACCATTCATCATCAGTCTGTTTCTCAACTAGTGGCATTATCCATTTCCATACTCCATCTTTAGCTTTTCACTTTCTCTTTGTTCTCATTGATTTCAACACCACATAAGCAAATTGTGTGAAATATTCAAAAGTACACCTTTGTGTTACAATACTTATTTATGCCAATCCCCCAATCTTAAATGACATGCAAGATGCTACTAAAAAAGGGGGGTTCCAAATGGAGCCCTCATAAATAATTTAGTAGGCAGTTGAGAGTACTGCATTAAACTCTATGCAGCATAGCATAGTAATATCTGCCCAAATGTAGTTGCCATGTAGCATAATTGCTCTCTGACATCAGAGTATATACTCAGCTATGCAGCTCAGACCACAGGCAAAACATGGAGTATAATTTAAGTAAAAGCCCCTCTAGTCTTAAAGTATTCTTACTTAGTGTAAGTGTACATACCGCACCGATGTAAAGCATAGACTGTGTTTACACATAGTGTACTGTTTAGGACTGCTGCATTGATAGTCTTGGTGTGCTTTTCAGAGATGTGGTAAATCTTTTCTGAAGTGTTCCAAATGGATACTTGCATCAGTTAGCACCGACAGTTTCTCTGTTTATGGTGAATGACAACCAAGTGTTTATATTCCATGACAACCAAATGTTTTTCCATACTGATAGATGCGATTACCCCTTGTTGCTAAACAGAAGGATTTCTGAATCAGGCATTTTGTCATTTCCATTTTATCCTTAACTTGCAGTAATAGTGCTTATTTACTAAACTTTTATTAATATAATCTTTTTTATAACTGACTGTTTCTTGGAAATTTAGTAACAATTGGATAGTCAGTGGATTAAATAAGGTTTTGTCAGATAAAAACACATGAACATGAACACTGGTTTTCTGCAAGTCAGAAATTGTATATGACTAGCATTTCACTATATAAATAAAAAGTATTATTGATATCTGATATAGTAACACACTTAATGCTGGCTATTTTTATTATCATTAACTGCTTTTTTTGCATTTATTTGTTTTAGTAAATTTAAACAATAAAATGGTTGTTGTAGCTATCAGGGAGAGAAAGAAATCCTAATGGTTAAAGGACCCATTCTTTATCTCATAATATATTCTTCTCTTTTATAAAAGATCTCTAGTTTGCCACATGTAAATAAAGGGAGCTACAGCTGTTTCTTCCTTTAAATAATATTCTAGATTCTTCTGGCACTTCATTATTACTCCTAACCTTTGTGTCCCCAGTACTATCCATTAGAACTGGGATTGCCTGGCACATAGGTGAGATGTTTACTTAAACTTCCTAATTCCTCAGTTGGAGGATATTGCATGTGCTTTCTTCAAGATGACACTTGATATGTTGTCTCTGCTAAGGCAATCCCAGTTCTATAGGATACTACTGAGGAAACAAAGGTTAGGAGTAACTGGAACAGAAGGCGGCAGATTGTCAGGTGTAAGGTACAAAATGGGGGAGAGGGCAAAAAATATGAAGTAGTCTGAGTACAATTCTAGTTTTGCACTGTGAAATAAGGAATTTTCTCTTGCTGTAAAGCAGATTAAGCATCAGAATAAGTCTTAAGCTAGAGGCTGAGCAATGAATTTAGTTGCTGAAAAATGCCTTGCACAGTTATAAATCCCAAAATATTTTGTATGGTCAGCAGTTTTACTGCTGCTCCATTTCGATCTGAGTAGGTCTTCAAACTGCATTACAAAGGGAGTAATGTGATAGTACTATTACTTCAAACTGTAATGTTAAGGAGTCGTCTGACAGTACTATTATTTCAAACTGTGTTATTAAGGGAGAAATGTGATAGTACTATTACTTCAAACTGTAATGTTAAGGAGTCGTCTGACAGTACTATTATTTCAAACTGTGTTATTAAGGGAGTCATGTGATAGAGCTATTACTCCAAATTGTATTATTAAGGAGTCGTGTGACAGTATTACTACTCCAAACTGTATTATGGAAGGAGTAATATGACAGAACTATTACTTCAAACAGTATTATTAAGGAGTCATGTGACAGTATTATTATTTCTTCAACCTCTAATATTAAGGAGTAGTGAGACAGAACCTTTACTTCAAACTGTATTATTAAGGAGTCGTGTGATAGTAGTATTGCTCCAAACTGTATTATTAAGGAGTAATGAGACAGAACTTTTACTTCAAACTGTATTATTAAGGAGTCATGTGATAGTACTATTACTTCAAACAGTATTATTAAGGAGTAATGAGACAGAACCTTTACTTCAAACTGTATTTTTAAGAAGTTATATGTCAGTATTATTAATCTTATTCATAGCAATGTAGACTGAAATGGAATGCCTTTGTTAATTGACTTGAAGGACTTTGGAATTTGGTTTGTTGTAAAAGGAATAGTGTTTAGTTAACTACAATTCATTACAAATTTAATATGTGGTTATGGATATGACAGTGGTAGTTAGGAAAAATGTACAGAAGCACAGGGTAGAAGATAAGAGCCAAGACAGATAAGGTGGAGTGAATGAAGTGTGAATGGGCACAAACACAAAGGGTACCTTGGATGGACAGTTTGGAACACAGTGGGAGAAGTTGTTAGAAGGACTACATTGAACCAGAGTTTTTAGATGGCTGATTAATTTCTACCTGACATTTTATAATTGTTTGAAATGTTTATAATTTGTAAACATAAGAGGCTCCAAACTGAAAGAACAAGTGAGAATAAGACTCAGCTGTCAAGAGACTGCTGTGTGATCTAAATAATGTGATAGCATTTTGACACTGAGATATGTTTGATTACTGGAATTGTGTAAATGACAATTTTTAGCAAGACAAGAACAATGTCTAGATATAAAATTTTACAAATGAGACTGGTATGATTTGGGGGTGAATCCTATTAAACTGGTATCCAACTTGCTTAAGTGAAATAGTGACATTCTTGGGGACAGAACAGTATAGATGAACAGATCTAGTTATATAAATGTCTGTAGACTGTATTTGCTCTCATGTTTCATAATAAAATGGGGAAACTATTTATTTATACTGTGAAGATTGGTAGAGATGGGTGAAGGCTGCCAGCCTAGCCAGATAGAATTGTGCAGATAATTTTATCATTTGTAAATATGAATGTTGAAATACAAGCTTGTCTTTTTAAAGGAAAGAATGTGCTGTGAAATGTTGAACTTAAAACAATGCGGCAACATTGCCCTCTGCTGTAAAGAAAGCTAAGTCAAGCATTTCTTGTTGGTCCTTTGAAATTAGAATTATTTCATGGCTGCCTTTTATGTTTACAATTCGGCTCCAGCTGGGCTAGATGAAGGCTTCCTGCCTATTGTTTTATAGCTAAAGTTAATGACCAGAATTTACATATGGAATGTCCTTTATTGCTCTGGTTTCTGCTTAAGTGTAAAAGAATATAAATGCAGTTTCTGTCAGCCTAGAAACACTAGGAAAGTGTGAAATGATGTAATGTTTTATCAGAACTGCAATTGCAGTTTAAACAGAGAGAATCAGAAGGCATTAAGCATTTTTGTCTTGAACATCCAACTCAGCACTGCCTTATGCTCTGTGTAAGTTATTTTAGAAGTGTGATTTATTTTAGAGATAGCTAGAACTATAAAGATTAGACTGTGTTTTTCTGTGATGTCAAAACTGTACTACTGATTTATTTTAAGTATTTCTGTGTGATCTCTGAACTCTTGACTAGCACTGTCTGTGTAGAAAGTATTGTCTTATGGTTTTAATTATTTATTATTAAATATTTTAAAACCTTTTAACTGTGGCTGGTTTGTGTAAAGGTAATTTAAGCTCTTTAGAGTACTTGTATGCCTTTGGTAAAACTGTACAGGGCCACTCTAATAAGCCTTGACTGATTAGTATACTTACCAATTGGATAATAATATTGCACAGTAATAATTGCACACCCTTTTAAGGGCCTTTTAGTAGCTGATAATTATTAGCTGGGTGGTGGCAGGGTACTACCATATAGTCTGGGTAAAAGGGGCACAGCTGGAAAAAATGTGCCAGCCATCTCCAGGAGTGTCTGTGTGGTTGTATAACCTCTTCTCAAAGTGTGTGTGTGTGTCAGCTACTTGGGCAGGGACATAAAACACTGGTTGGACAGAGATGGTGCTGGAAATTTTAGCTTGCCCAGCTAGGCTGAGATCTGGACCCTATAGCTGTGCCAGTGAGGAGTCATATTGTGGACCTGGGGAGCAAGGGAGCGACCAGCCCCGGACTGACTGTGATCTCTGTGTGCTCTTAAGGGAAATTGCACTTTACTGTGTATATTTGTTATCCTTTCCTCTTATATGAGATGCCCTCTCTGGTGTTGGTGGTGAGGATTGAAGCTCTTTGATTGCTGGGCCAGGGCATAGGCGTCACATATTATCTTGTGGAAGTGGTTGGGATATCCACATATTAATCAGTGGCAGTGGTTGGAATATCTTCACATTAATTGTTTGGCAGAGGTGGGATATCCACGTCACATATTAATTAGTTGGCAAATATTAATTGGCTTGTAGTGGTGTGGGTAGAGTGAATCCTGTAGCTTGTGTACAGTGAGCTTTGAAGGTGTTTTGTACTCTAAAACAGCCATGCAGTGAATACTCAGAGTTCAGATCACAATTGTTTTATTTCTTTTGTTAGCTTTGTTAGTCAGGGTGAGCAGGCAGCATGTCAGCAGAAGAGTATGGAAAGCTGACAAGCAGCCAGCTGACGGAGATGTGCCAGGCTAGAAGACTGGTGCATGGAAAACTGACTAAGGCAGACCTGATTGCAGCCTTGGTTACAGTTGCATCAGAAAATAGCAACCAGGAAGACAGTCAGACTGGCAGTGGAGATATAATTCCCTTGGTAAATGGACAACTCAACCTTTCTGCAGTGGACTTAAAAATCCAGCTGGAGCTAAAGAGACTTGAGTTGGAGGCCTGGCATGTGGCATTAGACGCAAATGAGAGACTGCAACATTTGCAGGCTGAGGAGAATGAGAAACTGTTACATTTGCAAGCTGAGGAACAAGAGAGGCAGAGGCATCATGAGAAGCAGATGCTGACTCTTCGCCAGAGTCATGGAGGTAATGGGGAAGGGAGTAACTGGACCCCAGAAGCACAAAAGGTTAGTAAATTTCTTCCACAGTTTAAAGAGGAGGATAATTTTGATAGTTTCATTCATATGTTTGAGAGGGTATGTAAACAGTATGAAGTTGACCAAGGGCTCTGGGTACGATTCCTGACCCCCTTACTCCATGGTAAAGCTGTAACTGTTCTGTCCAAAATGTCTGACATTGCAAGTTTTGATTATACTGCTGTTAAGAAATGTCTTTTAGAACTGTTTAAGCTAACACCTGAAACATATAGGAAAATGTTTTGTGAGCATAGACGCAAGGCAGATGAAAGTATGTGTGAATATGCTGCTGAATTGAGCACGTATTTCCATAGGTGGGTGAGTGAATGTCAGGTCACCACTCTGAAGGGCTGGTAGACCTTTTGGTGAGGAACAAGCCCTTAGCACCTTGCCTGAGGACATGAGGGTCTCGTTAGCTGATAGACAGTGTGCTACTTCAGATGAGCTGGGGAAGAAGGGAGACCTATACCTGGCAAGCAGGGCAGCCCTGCACAGGAAGGGGACCCCCAGTACTGCTCATGGGTCTAAAGGAACCCATGGTGGGCAGCACAGACTGCCACAACAGAATCTGCAAGTAGCAGGGGAAGCCACTAGTCCAGGTACACATCCAGGAGCTAGGGTTAAATGTTTTGAATGCAACCAGGGGGGCCATGTGGCATACAGGTGTCCATGGAGGCAAGGTGGGGAACCAAAGGTGAGGGAGCCATTAAGTGGGAAAGATAAAATGCCAATAGTAGGTTGTGTTTGGACAACAAGGGTACCAAACTACCACCAGAGGCTATATCCTATTGTAGTGAATGGTAGAGGCCATTGCCAAGAGAGACCAACCAAGAATCCACAGAAACAAACCAAATCCAAGCAAGAAAACAAGTAATGGGAGTACCAGCAGCTGCCAGGATCACAAATACAACTGGGTAGAAAGCAACAGTGTCTGAGGAAGTCTTACTATTAGTGAGACGAAAAGCGCTTTCCGTGAATAAAGAAGTGGATTTGTTACTTTCTACCCAGTTGTATTTGTGATCCTGGTAGCTGCTGGTACTCCCATTACTTGTTTTCTTGATTGCCAAGAGAGACACAGCCTCCGATATAACCATTGTAAAGCCTGCAATGGTTACAGAGGAGCACTACTTGCCTGGACAATCTATTCCAGTCAGGGCTTTAGGAGGGATCCCATTCCAAATACCTTTGGCTAGGGTTCACCTGGACTGGGAGGGTGGAAAAGGAAGCCAGCAAGTAGGTGTGTTTGAGGATATACCTTCAGATGTCCTGATAGGGAATGATTTTGATAGTGCAGTACCCTGTGCTGGTGCAGTTACACGTAGTCAGGCTTGGAGACAAGCATGTGAGTCTGGTAGCCTGGGGGAGACCCAGACAGACTGCATACTTGCAGCCAGGACTGGTGAGGTGGTTACTTCAGGGAGGAAGCTACCCTGTAGCAGTGAGCCTGAAGATGAGCCACAGCTGCTTGTGGGTACTGATGGTCCCTTGGACAGAGTGACTGCAAAGGTAGAGGTGAGTAGAAGTACCCAGGCTGACAGTGAGGCACCACTGTCAGAGGATGCAAGACTTCCTGTGGAAGGGGAGCTGGGAAGGGTTACAATGAGACAGTTGAAACAGGCTCAGTGCTCAGACCCTACATTGCAAGGCTTGAGGCAGGTAGCTAGGGAGGCACCTGATTCTCAAGGATAGGGAGAATCTGTATACTGGGACAAAGGGTTACTATACAGATAGTGGACCCCTGAGGGAGGGCTAGAAGGTGAGAGAGTACAGCAGTTGGTGGTGCCTAGAGCCTACGATATGGCTCTTCTAGCCATAGCCCATGATATTCCCTTTGCAGGTCATATGGGCATAGAATGTACAAAGAGGCATATCATGCAGAACTTCTATTGGCCTGGCATTTCCAGAGATGTAACAGGGTACTGCAGGACTTGTGAGCTGTGCCAAAAGGTAGGCAAGGCAGGAAACAAGGTGAGAGCTCCTTTGATGCCTTTGCCTGTGATTGAGGAGCCATTTCAGAGGGTAGCTATGGATATTGTGGGTCCTCTGAGTATCCCAAGTTCCACAGGGAAAAAGTATATCCTAGTGGTAGTGGATTATGCTACACAATACCCTGAGGCAGTGGCTTTGTCCTCCATTGAGGCAGAGAAGATGGCAAATGCTTTGTTAAGAGATTTTCAGCAGGGTAGGTTTCCCAAATGAAATACTGACTGACAGAGGTGCCAATTTTATGTCAGACCTGCTGGCTTGTCTGTGGAAGTCCTGTGGGGTGAAGCACATGAAGACCATCCCCTGCCATCCCCAGACTAATGGTCTTGTTGAGAGGTTAAACTCTACAATCAAGTCCATGCTACAAGCATTTGCAGATTAGTTTAAGAGGGAGTGGGACAAATATTTGCCCCATCTGTTGTTTGCTTACAGAGAGGTTCCCCAGGAATCCACAGGTTTTTCACCCTTTGAGTTGCTGTATGGGCATAGGGTGAGGTGACCTCTAGATTTAATTCAAGATGAGTGGGAAGGTGAGTGCGAGTCTCACAAGGAGTCTTTTGTGGCATACGTTCCAAACCTCAGGACAAGGCTCAGGGAACTCATGAGCTTGGCCCAAGAGAACTTGGCAGAAGCCCAACAACAGACAAAGGTGTATTATAACAGGAATGCTCGAACTAGAGAGTATGCTGTGGGGCAGCAAGTAATTGTTCTCATTCCTGTCAGACAAAAAAGCTGCAAGCAGCTTGGGAGGGTCCCTACAAGGTGGTAAGAAAGGTAAGTGATGTTAACTACGTGGTGGAACTGCTAGGCAGATGGCAGGGGCACAAATTGTACCATGTTAAAACCTTACCATGATAGGGAGGCCCTTCTGCTGAGCATTTGCAGTGGATTTCAGGAGGAGTCTGAAGTAGATCTGAGGACTGATCTGCTCAGTGAGGCTCGGGCTGACACCTCAGTGGAAGGGGTAGCAATGTCCCAGCAGCTATCTCCTACCCAGGTTTAAGAAATCTGAGCAGTGTTGCAGAAATTTGGGGACATGTTCACTGGGAAACCAGGGTGCACCCACCTGGTGCAGCACCAGGTGGATACAGGACCCCGGAGGCCTATTAGGCAGGCCCCTGCTAGAGTGCTTGAGAGAGTCAGACTCTGAGGGAAAAGGTACAGGAGATGTTGGAACTAGGGGTGATTCAAGAGTCCAACAGTCTCTAGGCCTCCCTCTGGTGTTGGTGCCAAAGAAGGATGGCAGCACCAAGTTCTGTGTGGACTACAGGAAATTGAATAGTCACACGGAGTCGGATGCTTACCCCATGCCTAGGACAGATGAGGCCCTAGAGCAGCTGGATGGGGCTAAGTATCTTACAACCATCAATCTTACCAAGGGTTACTGGCAGGTGACCTTGACTCCCAGTGCTCGAGAGAAGTCAGCCTTTGTGACTCCTTCTGGCTTGTATGAGTTCACAAAGATGCCCTTTGTGATGAAGAATGCCCCAGCGACTTTCCAGAGGCTGGTAGATCATATCCTAGCAGGAGCAGGAGGATTTCCCCTTGCTTACCTAGATGATATTGCCATCTACAGCCATTCCTGGCCAGAGCATATTCAGCATGTCAGGGAGGTGCTGGGCAGACTACAGAGGGCAGGGTTGACCATTAAGCCGAGCAAATGTCAGGTGGGTATGGCAGAGGTCTCCTACCAAGGACATAGAGTGGGGAGTGGTGAGATAAGGCCAGAACCTGCCAAAGTGGAAGCCATTCAGGCATGGTCTGCACCTGTTACTAAAAAGCAGGTGAGGGCATTTTTAGGGACAGCAGGGTACTACAGAGACTTCATCCGCAGTTATAGTACCATAGCTGCTCCCCTCACAGACCTGACAAAGAAGAACATGGCAGAAAAGGTAGTGTGGACCCCAGCATGTGAGCAGGCATTCCAGAAGCTTAAAGAAGCTTTGGGAGGACCCCCTATGTTAGCCAGTCCAGATTACAGCAAAGAATTTGTTCTGCAGGTGGATACTTTGAACCATGGGGTGGGGGCTGTACTTAGCCAGATTTCTTCAGAAGGGGAAGAGCACCCAGTGGTTTATCTCAGTCGTAGGTTCCAACCCAGGGAGGAATGCTATGCAGCTGTAGAAAAGGAATGTCTAGCCATAGTGTGGGCATTGCAGAAACTTCAGCCTTATCTGTATGGAAGGAAATTCACTGTTATGACTGATCACAACCTCCTAACATGGTTAAACAGAGCCAGCCAACAAAATGCCAAGTTGCTAAGATGGAGCCTAGGGTTGCAAGCATATCATATGTCAGTGCAGCACCGCAGTGGGAGTAGCAATGCCAATGCAGATGGGCTCAAAAGACAGGGAATGGGGTGAGGTACACCCAGATAGACCTAACCCTCTCAAATGGCATTTCTCAAGGGTCACTTGAAAAACTAGCTTGAGTTCTCTGGGGGAAAGGAGAAATGTGAAGACTGGTAGAGGTGGGTGAAGGCTGCCAGCCTAGCCAGATAGAATTGTGCAGATAGTTCTATCATTTGTAAATATGAATGTTAAAATACAAGCTTGTATTTTTAAAGGAAAGAATGCGCTGTGAAATGTTGAACTTAAAACAATGCGGCAACATTGCCCTCTGCTGTAAAGAAAGCTAAGTCAAGCATTTCTTGTTGGTCCTTTGAAATTAGAATTATTTCATGGCTGCCTTTGATGTTTACAATTAAGCTCCTGCCGGGCTAGATGACTGCTTCCTGCCTATTGTTTTAAGGCTAAATTTAATGACCAGAATTTACATGTGGAATGCCCTTTATTGCTCTGGTTTCTGCCTAAGTGTAAAAGAATGTAAATGCAGTTTCTGTCAGCCTGGGAACACCAGGAAAGTGTGAAATTATGTAATGTTTTATCAGAACTGCAACTGCAATTTAAACAGAGAGAATTAGAAGGCATTACGCATTTTGTCTTGAACATCCAACTCAGCACTGCCTTATGCTCTATGTAAGTAAGTTATTTTAGAAGTGTGATTTCTTTTAGAGATAGCTATAACCATAAAGATTAGACTAAGTGTTTTTCTCTGATGTCAGAACTGTACTACTGATTTATTTTAAATATTTCTGTGTGATCTCTGAACTCTTGACTAGCACTGTCTGTGTAGTAGAAAGTATTGTCTTGTGGTTTTAATTATTTATTATTAAAAACTACGGCTGGTTTGTGTAGAGATAATTTAAGCTCTTTAGAGTACTTGAATGCCTTTGGTAAAACTGTACAAAGCCACTCTAATAAGCCTTGACTGATTAGTCACACCAATTGGATAATAATATTGCACAGTAATAATTGGACACCCTTTTAAGGGCCTTTGAGTAGATGATAATTATTAGCTGGGTAGTGGCAGGGTACTACCATATAGTCTGGGTAAAAGGGGCACAGCTGGAGACACTGTGGGGCACAGCTGGAGAAACTGTGCCAGCCTTCTCCAGGAGTGTCTGTGTGGTTGTATAAACACTTCTCAAAGTGTGTGTGTGTCAGCTACTTAGGCAAGGACACGAAGCAGTGGTTGGACAGAGAAGGTGCTAGAGATTTTAGCTTGCCCAACTAGGCTGATATCTGGACCCAAAAGGTGTGCCAGTGGGGGGAGTCTTATTGGGGACCTGGGGAGCAAGGGAGCGACCAGCCCCAGACTGACTGTGATCTCTGTGTGCTCTTAAGGGAAATTGCACTTTACTGTGTGTATTTGTTATCCTTTCCTCTTATATGAGATGCCCTCTCTGGTGTTGGTGGTGAGGATTGAGGCTCCTTGATTGCTGGGTCAAGGCATGGGTGTCACATATATACATTAACCAGGGTGGAACACTGACCAATTTCTGTCTCATCCTGGAGTCAATACTAAGACTATTCATGCAAAGTACATAAGATAACAAAAACGTAAATTGACAGTGAATTAAATACTAATAATGATGCTTAGAATATAAAAGGACTTAATCCAGTAAATTTAGAGCATACAATTACATTGATACCAATTTGCATTTCATATTTTGCCAGAGACAGATCAGGTACAACTACTCCCCCACTCAATGTTTCTTTGTGCATTTGCATACACACAAGCACGCACATAGACACACACACAGTACAAAACAATACATGCACTCACACATATAAAATATCAGCTGCATAAAAATAAATACAATGTTTACTGTATTTTACAAAGATACAAGTATTGTAGATTAAAACAGACCGATCTTGACTAGATTCGATTAACTTAATAGAGAATGGATATTATTTAAAGTTTTGGCAGCACACATACATCCATGAGTCTGTTCTGTCACCAGACCAATTGTTTATGTTGTAATGGTTGTCCAGATCATTTACTTTACTAGCTTTACAGTACTGATCAGATCCCCAATGGCAGTGAGCAGATCTGTGGGTACCAGGGGACAGTTGGAAAGTGCAGTTCTTGATGCTTTTTGACATGAGTAGGACCTGTTAGAATTGTACAACACCATTGTAGTTAAAACAGTCCCTGAGTGACACAAGGACTATATATATATATATATATATATATATATATATATATATATTGGAACTTTGCTAAACAAGAATTATGGTAAAGTATTAAGTGTTTGTGTCTACACCTAATATAACTACTGTTCTGGAAATATTCTAAACAAACAGTGAGGTTGTGAATCCTGTTTACTTGTAAATCTAAAGCGGAAATGGAGCTACCAGGCATTATACTTATAGTACTAATTATTTATATACATGCACATCACTGGAAACACTTTGAGCATAAATACCTATGCATTTAACAGAAAACAGAAGCATTTACAAGCTAGGACATGCATATTTTAGGATCAAAACACAGGTAGGGCAGAACAGCAATCATTCTTATACTGTAAAGAGTTAAAGGGAAAAATGAAACATGGATATCCTTGTTCTTTCAACATGTGTCTGCAGCAGATATGTTATAGGTTAAACCCATGCTGAGGCATTGCAGCTAAACTAGGAAGTGTGCACTTATTCTAGCTATGTCTATGCAACGAATGTTGTCACTCGTAACACACAAAGTTTGTAAGCAGCTGTGCTTGCATATCATAAGCCCTACTCACATAAAGTAAAACAAGGGAACATCTTCCATTTTTATTTCAGACAGGCTAGCTGCAGTACAATTTTAGGCAAAGCAGCTCAGATAAATGCCAAGAATTCAGGCAGGCTAGTCATTTTAAAATACTTTCTTTCCACCTGCACATTTTTTACTGTTCCTGTTCTTTGTTTTTCTTAGTGTTTTAATAGAATTGCATGCAGAATGTATGAACACAGTTGATTGCATGACTTGGTGACAATTTGCATTCCATTGCTTACCTTGTCACCTTTTGTTTGTGTTGCTTACCTGTGAACTCTCCCTGGGGGTGGTGATTGCACAAACTTATTAACAGTAAAATAATAATAATGTTCATGCTTTTCCCTGTGAAACAAACACCAGCTGTATGGTAAGGCTCTTTGCAAAACTAGTGGGGGAAATGGTAATAAAAAGAGAAAAAAATGTATGGCAGAAACTATTGTTAGCTGCAGGATTTGTCTGTAGTAGTGCCTGACAACATGTACATTTCCATAAATTAGCTGTGCATTTTTTTAAGTTTATTTACTTATACATTGGAAGATCCACTACATACTGTAATTGTTATACATTGTAAAGTGCTGTCATTTTGAAAAAAAATATTCAACAGATTGACTTCCCTTTTATAAATGAAAATAATCAAGTTTTGCTGTCCATTTTCTCATTCTGATGGCTTTTTCTTGTTTGCTTGTGTCTGTCTTGCCCTTTTGCTTCTTTCCATGGTACTCTGTCTTTCCATTTGCTACTTAGCTGCATGCTCTTGGGGATTATGTTTTACAAGCAAGCTTATAAAACTTATTAGTAAATTTCATGGCTGCATTGTTTGACCAAAAAAATAAAACAAAAAGTTATTAGAAGCAGGTCAGTACCACAATACTAAAGAGTCATTGTCTTTTTCCCATTCTGCACTCCAATGTGGAGAATATTGTTTTCTTTTTTATTATTGCATTCCTGTCACTGACTGAGAAAGGTAGGTATTTATCTGGCTACGCACGTACACATCTGCCGATGAGCCTGTTGAAGCACCCAAGCTTAATTTCAATGTTTTTCTTTTTTTTTTTTGTTTTGTTTTTGTTTTTATTTTATTTTTTTTGTTTTTTTTTTTGTTGTTCTTTTGTTTTCATTTGTTTTGATTTCTTTTTTTGTGGTTCTGTATTTTATTCATATTATATTTTATTCCTGATAGTGTAAGCTCATGTTCCTTTCCATATTTTTTGTTATTCGAATGCATTTTCTGTGTGTTTTTGAGATTTTTTTTTTGTTTGTTTATTTCCATGAATGGTATCAGACATTTTTCATTCTTATTTCAATAATTGTTTTTTTAACATTTGTCAATGACTCTAGTGGCTGGTTGTTTCTGTAGCTTTAGAAA
The DNA here is from genome assembly GCF_019279795.1 of Protopterus annectens. Classification (NCBI taxonomy): domain Eukaryota; kingdom Metazoa; phylum Chordata; order Ceratodontiformes; family Protopteridae; genus Protopterus; species Protopterus annectens. Next base: position 1,142,374,084 of record NC_056741.1, on the reverse strand, counting down.
AAGATTATTTTGAATTAATTTCTATTTCTTTTTTCTTACACACATGAGTCAGCAGGCTCCCTGTTTCTTGCTATATCCTGTCCAGTTTCAGGACAGTTATTGCATGGTTGAATTCTAGAAAGAAACAGTTAAATCAGGGTAATAGTGAAAGTACTCACATTTTGTTTTCATTTTATAAGTGTTTCTGTACCAGAAATGTATGATTTTTACACAGATGTTTCCATATGATGGGAACAATACTTGAAAGTGAACCATTGTCACCTTTACTGTTCCATTTAGATTTTTAATAGACAAGATATGATATTATTAATGCTACTGCATTTTAGAATAGCAAAACTGTGTTAAATGAGTCATCATTTAGAAATGTTTCTGCATTAAAAAATGCTTTTTTAAAGAAATTAAAGGAGATGTCAAACTGAAATGTCATGTGAGGCTACTTGTGGTCAGACTAGGAATTTTTACTGCAAAGTATAACCAGAATACAATTATTTCCAAGGCTGCTATCAACAACACAAAACTTATGCAAAAGCCATAAACAATAGTTATTGTTTTACAAATGAGGTAACATTAGGACTTACTGTGCTGATCACATACAGCTATATGAATATACCTCCCAAACTATGTGGCTCATGTGACCACTATCATCTCAGGTTTGAGAATGAGTAAGTGAAGTTCAGTACAAAGGATTTATATTGTATTTCACTTGTATTTATTCATGAAACATTATTCCATGTAACATTAGGCTTATCATTTAAATGGAATATGGACAGTAATTAAACAGTATGAGTAGAACAGTCACCTTTGTATTCCCCTGTATGTTGTGGTGTTTAGCCAAACACATTACTGACCACCTAACTGCAGAATTTGAGTAATGAATGTTTTTATCAGGGCTGTAATATATTGATATGGGTTAAATGTGGAGTGACTTTGCAACTATATTCAGGGTCATGGGCAGAGATGGCGATATCTTCCAAATGTACTGCTGCATTTTACTTTAATGCTAATGATCACAAGGTGATGAATGCACATTTACCATTGCAAAGCACAAAGAATGCAATACTGATTCTTTTTCCAGTAACAGTCACTACTGTAACCTGTACGGAGCTGTTCACACAGGATACACCACAATTCACAAAAGGTTTTGGTGGTAACATTTTACCTGTTGCAAGCTGATGTGTCCTCTTAATTTAAACTTACTTGTTGCCTATGCTTTTCAGTCATATACAATTACATCTAAAGGGGCTGTAGACATTAAAGGGCAGTGCAGTAATCTCCATCTGTGATTCCATTTTAGAAAAGAAAAAATATAAAATAATCAGTGTTTGTTCACGGAACACAGATAATTATGTCAGTTTAGAGTAAAATTCATGCTGGCTCCCTGAAGATCAGTAAACACTGACACTTAACTTATATCTAAGCAGTGGGTTAAGAAGAACATGGTGAATCTTGTATTTAGAACAACATTAAAACAATAGCCACATCATTCTGTAGATATTTTTGTTTTTGTTTAAGGCAACTTATGGTGTGCACTCCAGTTTTCCACATAAATGGGACATCTGTCATTAAAGGCAGACAGCCAGGAAAGAATGCTAGGAAGTCTAGTGTCATGTAAGAAAGAATCAGTTTGTTCCTGAAGTGTTTTTTCTGGCCATACTTGATGGGACAGTCATATCAAGGATTAGTGTTTCCCTTTTTTTAAGTGAGGCCCATGGCAGCAATGCTTTTTGTAGACAAAACACAGCCTCTTATAAAATAATTTCATCAGATGGAGTGTAGTTGTATTTCAGTGCTAGATTCCTGAATGCATTACAAAGTAGCTGTTCTATGTGTACAGTGGCATATATAGGAACTGACAGACACTCATTTATTACATATAATTTATCTGACAAACAAATGGCAGCTATACTTTTTTCCTAAATAAGTTCCAAAGGTCCCCTACACACACACAGACTCTCCCTATCAGGAGATATACTTTCTGTGCATTCTTGTTTTTTAAGAGACCAGATTCACACCACAAGAAAATGTGAACATCTTCTTTGAAGGAGGATTCACTTCATTGTTAGCCAAGTGCCCTAAGTTTTGCTTAATATGTACTTGTTTAAAATCGAACTGGTGTGGCAGATGTATGTTAGCTGATCCAAATTATGTCATGTATTGTGGGGACAGTGGTTGTGCGTGAGGGCTGGCAACTCGGCACATAAAAATCTACTGCCAATCATTAGCGGACAGGAGTTCCGCTGTGGCGACCCCTAACCGGGAAAAGCTGAAAGACACAACAACATTGTGGGGACAGCGAAATACAGCAGACTAAATTCTGAACATAGTGTAGTATTTTCTAATTGTCCTTCAAATATTACCCTTAGAGTTATGACTACTGCTAAGTATATATCCACATGTCAAAGTCTCTGGTTCACCAAATTCACAGATTACTGTAAATTGGAACTTATCATCAATTCCCCCCACAACACCAGCATTTCTACCCGAAGTTCTAACACAAACAAATGATTGTTGAAAAAGCCACTAATAAAAACTCAATGCATAGAAATGCATTATAGTATCCTTTTGGGAAACTGTCTACTCAGGTTAATTACTTCATCATTAAAACTGGGAGTTGATCCAATAGTTAGAGATCTAAGAAGATATTTAGACAATAATCTAGCCTTTGATCAACACATAGTCAAGACTGTAAGAAAATCATTCCATTTTGCCCAACTCATAAGCAAGGGTATAGCATCCAGGTCCAAGGAAGTTATAGTACCACTCTACTCAGCCCTTATCAGACCCATCATTGAGTATAGTCCCCCCTTTGGCATGTACCTAACCAGGCACCTGCAACAGTTTGAATGTCGTCAAAGATTCCTCACTCGGAGAATCCAGGGTATGAATACCCTGCCTACACAGATTACCCTAAGGCCCTATCTCTGTACTCAGTCTTCTACAGGTTACTGAGAGCCAATCAGTGCCCAGCATATAAGGTCTCTTCTGATCCAGCTTTGATTGATCTCTTGCACATCTGCAAAACAAATATTACCAGAAACACTAGATCCAAGGACATGAACTTTGCCTATGACATAAATAGAACATGCTGGAGAGACCAACATGTCTCTTAAAAGATCCTGTTGCTGTGGAATAAGCTCCCCATCTAATTTAACCTATTACAAGAATTCCTTGATCATAACCCGTGGTGGTGGTGCTGCGGTAGCATTGTCGCCTCACAGTAAGACGCTGTCCGGTTCGATTCTCAGCTAGAGCGTCTTCTGTGTGGAGACATGCGTGAATGGGCGTACCTTCCTTGAAGGTTGTGCGTCAGGCCTGGCAAGCCGGTACATAAAAATCAACTGCCAATCATTAGCAGACCGGAGTTCTGCTGTGGTGACCACTAACTGGGAAAAACCGAAAGACACAAACAAGAATTCCTTGATCATCAGATGGGAAAATGCAAATTCATCCCCTGTCTCGTCCCCATGTCTCTGATGGACAGAGGTTGATTGTAAACAAATTAATCCCTAACTAATATACCACCTCCACATAATCCTTACCTATCTCTCTACTTTACTATATAGGCATTCAAGTAATTCAGGGACAAAACTGGGTTGGGTTGCTCAGCTAGGCTTGTAAAGACCCAAGTGTTTGTTAGCCTAGTATAAACCTGCAAATCTATGAATCATGCAGAAATCATCACCTGGATTGTTTAACTTCCTTGCCATTTAGAAAATAAATTTTTCTGTTATAAATTTCATCTTAATGCCTAAAAAAAGTCTTAGCTATTTCTGATCAAAGTTCTGTATCTCATTTCCAAGGCCTCCTGTAGTTTGGAGTAGGCTTGGCTGCCACAGTCAGTCACCTAAAGTGCTGTAACCTGTTTGTAGTTGCTTAATATAGCACTGTATTACTTTGCTTTATGGAAGCTTCTGGGGCTTTGCAGAGACTGTGTAGTCATATATAGTTTACAGTTGTCACAGAGCATTAGCATGCAGACAAACGATATTAAGTACTACATAAGACCATCTATCCTTGATAATCAGCATCTGCTTACAGTGAAACGTGAGCAAAAGAGGAAGTAAGAGATAAAATTATTCAGGGATTTTACAATATGAAGCATATTTTACCTACTCCAAATTTTAAACATTTACAGATACAAACAAACATATTACACTAATCAGGCATTTCTATATTTATTCTTTGGAGGTTTACTTCCTCGAATCACTATTCATTGAGATGAAAACAACAAATGCTTTATTAAGCGAACATGAATAGCATTGTATTTCAAATCATCGAATTTCCATTGTTGGCCAACATCACGAACATTAGAATAACCTGATAATAGAAAAAAATCACAGAAAGCAATGTCCTATATAAACACTATTTGTAATGTAAACACCACATGACTAACCTATACAAAACTACCCTCCATATGTAAATAATAACTGAAAAGTAACTATATCTGCAACTTACTTCCTAACACACCAGGAAGGCTCTCTGATGTTTTAGCCATTATAGCAGTTCACAGACTGCCCTATGCACATAGGAATGTCATAGTGACACTGCTTATATAGCACCCTTACATTATCATACCTGGTATTTTACAGTTATAGTGTCATACATTATCACTCTGACAGTACATTATATTTTTATATTAATAGGACATTCTGACAGTATGACATATTTGGTGAACTAAAATATGTTTGCAATTGTATCCTGCATAGTTACTAACTGACTGGTAATGTAATAACATAGTATGTATCCTTGTGCTAGTAGCTGGCCAATTAATGTCATTCACTGTTTTAAGTTTTGCTTAAAGAAACGTTCGCTTAAACAAATGTTTGCTGTTTTCGTCTCGATAACTAGATGTTCACAGAAGTAAACCTTCGATGACTTAACATAGACCCAATCAGGCTGGGGTCTCTGAAGATTATACATACCTCTCAAATGTACAGATTTTGCAGAACGTCCAGATTTTTGCTTCATATCTGTGGTCCGCTTTTTATAAAATTGTGGTTTTCTGACAAACTAGTGACAAATCATTAAAGGCTGAAGTTACAAAATAATGACAGACATTTGATGTTCAGACTTCATATCCTTCAGAAAACTCATGCTAATACAAAACCTGTAATTCTATCAACTTTCTGAGTTTGTAAAAGCAAGATTTAAAAATTGTCCCTATTTTTGGTCCTTCGTCCCACTTTTATATATGGGTTTGTCCAGATTTCTAGCTCTAAGAGGTTGAGAGGTATTCTTCTTTATACTGACTACAGAGAGTAGGCAGGCTAGTACAGAGTAGAGTGCCCATGATAGCAGGAAATGTGAACTGAGCACATTCCCTGGAGAAGAATGTTCAATACTGTAAATATACTTATTCCATTGAGAAACCAATAAAGGAAACCTTACCTGCTGCTCTCTCCCCCCTCCAGTTTTCATTGGTTGGGTTAATGGCTTCATTTTATGTTTTCCATGTTGAAAATGCAGGTTTGAAACTTGCAGTTTACGTAGAATATAATTATTCACAAAGAAAAATTAAAAAGTTTATTTAGAATTTAATTATTCCCCAAATGAAAATTAGAAACATTTTTTTATTTCCGCATCAGAGATCATAGCTCTGATTATGGAGGCAGCATCAGAATTAGAATACGATCTGCCAACACATCTAAGCTGCATGCAACTGCCTTACCTGCCCTTGTACCACACAGTAGAACAACAAAAACTAATACTTTGCAGCTGCATTGCAGCTGAATCTTGCCAACACTGACCACATTTTGTTTCATAATTGTGACTCTACCCTCTCTGTTAGAATGATGTGGGAATTTACTTGCATTAACATTTCAGATGTGCAGGGAGGTGTCAGCTAAATGATAGGAAAGCACAGCACCAACTGTAAAAGATGTACACTTATCTGTTGAAAATGTTGCTTATTACTTCCACAGATATTGTTGAATTTGCTCAGTCAGATAATGTTAAAGGTTTCACAGTGTCACAAAGTAAGGGTCATCTTTTGTGCCAAACTATGCCCTTTTACTGTAGTACACAACATCTTGCTTTATGAATCACTTAATATCATTGGCAGAAAGAATATTCTAGAACAGAAATTGTTTACTTATGTGTATCGTCCAGAGAACATGGTTCATCAAATGAAATGTGGTGTCTGTTAAGTAAAGATCTTGGCCACACACACATGCACAGCTTTCCTTAATTTATATTTAATGATCAGACCATAATAATCAATTATAATTCAAACTAACCACAGCTAGGTGTGTCTGGTTACAATGGGCCTGATGTTGGGCACTACTATGAAAGTGCATGGTTTAGCAGTAGCTATATTTTTTTCAGTCCTGGGAACAATTGAGCATCTGTTTTGCAGTTCTGTGCTGCTGTCATGCTCTCTACCGCCCTCTGCATTATGTTTAGAAAGGACAGCCTCACCTTCAGCTTTTTACAAGGAACTGCTACATCCACATATTTCTAGCAGGGCCTTTTCTGTATTGTTCAACTCAAGAAACTCTGTTGTATGTATTATTTCAGTTTTTATTGCATTTTAATTAATACATAATTCATGGACCTGCTGGTTTCAATTGCAGTTTAACTTAATCTTAGTTAAACAGTGACAGCTTTGGAAGCCTCAGTTCTTAATGTGATACATTATGGTTTTGCTTACATCGCCATCTCATTCAAAGGCTGATCAGTCATTTGCAATTTCCCTAAAAAATCCACACTATATGATACATATTTTTATTCCATGATATCTGAATTTCCAAACTACCGTGTGGTAATCCATAGTGACAATGACAACTGTATAGTTTCTCTCTTTTATCACTAAGTCATCAATTTTAGAAAAAAAAAGAAGTCCTGAGCCAGAAAGAGGATTACAGTTTGGCAGTCAAATGTGCTGCTTGCTGTTTTAGCAAACTTTAGTTCCAGGTTGACTGACTACCCTCTCCAAATTTATGATCAATATAGCTATCTGAAGAATTTCTTCTTCTCATTTGTTAACATTGTATTTAAATGTTAACCGTGCAACTGACTGATTGTGCCACATATTTATTAATATGAGCTGTAGTGTTAATGGGTGTCATCTTGTAGGAGTTTGCTTCTTTGCCTCACAAAAGGCACTGGGGGCCCCCTGAGTGTTATCGGAGAACAGCAACCTTGTAGAGTACTGTCCTTGTTTAGTTGCATATTGAATGTTAAACATTCCTTTAGACATTTGTTAGTTTCATACATTGTTCATTGATTCACTACCCAGAAAGGGCTTTTGTGTCTTTTTTTCTCTTGCATTTTGAAACTCTAATGATGCACTTATGTTGCCCCACTTTTCCCTTTTCTTCACACCTTACCTACTAAAGGAGGGAATGCCACTTAATTGGTAAGTGGATGTTAACCAAAAGGGAATACAAAAAAAATGTGGGTCGCTGGTGACAATTCAGCAGTTCTCTGCAGGGAAAAAACACAAATTAAAAAATAATCAAAATGAATTGTATTTCAGTGATAATGATTACATTTGTGGATTATTTTTAGTTATTTATTTTTATTTCATTTATGTGCTGTTAAGTCCAAATGTCTACCCAATAACTGAATCATGATTTGTAAGATCCCTTGTCCCTTGGTTAAACCTGTTTGATTTTCTTTCATTTCAGTTTTTTCTTTCATTTTTTTTTTTTTTTTTAGTTTGTCGTTTCAATTTTATCTTGCTTTCTGGGTTATTCTTATTTTTGTTTATGTTACTTTTGCATGCAAATCTTGCATGAGCTGCACTGTAGAGGACTGTCTAAGATCAAATCCAAAAAATACAAAATTGGTCTAGCATTTATTTAGCTAATATCACACTAGTTGAATTATGCAGGTGTGTGCAGGAACAGTTCTTTAACTCTGTTGCCTTTTTCTACTGTTTTATCCTCAGAGGCTGAAGTCAAGATCTCCTTCACCGAGAACTCATTCCAAGGCGCGGTCAACATCTCCCCGCTCTAAGGATGGAAGAACCCAGAAGCATGGTGTTAGAAGTCCAAGGTTAGTATCACTAAGTTAATCATGAGCAGCCATTTCCGTTATACTGGATGCAGACATAGGTCACGGAACTGAGACAATGAAAGCAACACAAATATTTATTTATATTCTTTACATAAAAATGATTACTGCTTTAATACATTTTTTTAAATTAAAACAAAATTATATGTTTCACATAATAATGATCACTGCTTTAATACATAGATCACTGTTATATGGCTGTGCAAAGTGCTAAGGTGTATAATGTCATGAATTATAGGACATTTTCTAAACACAGAACACCTTAATATTTTAATGATTTTTAGATTTAGGGCAATGCAGTAGACCCATTTAATGTCTTGAACCAGAAGTGTTTTCTAAATCTCAAAAAGACATACTCCAACTGTGTATGTGGGTCACAACAGAAACAAGAGTCCTATAACTACATTGCAGTTACTGCATTTTCATATTCCCTGCAACCATATGTGGACGTCAGTTACACGTCTTTTCTAACTAGTATCACAAATTGAATTATGCAGCTGTGTAAGTTGTAATCTGAAAATGTCTTATTTACATACAAAATATTGTCCATGTGCAGTATTGCTACTGAGTATCTGTGACCCAGATTTTCAGGAAATGTCTATAGATTATTTGTCACATGACACTGGCAAACAACATTTCTATTAATAAGCTGCTACTTTGTGAATGAACTATAACAAAACAGGGTATTTTCCATATCACACTCAACATGTTTTAGTAGTTAGTTGTGGTTTTCGGAATGAACTGTAACAAACAGGAGATGGTATTCTTTCATAGGTACAATACTAGGGAAGATATATAAGTAGACATATTTAAAGGTTCTTGCCACCCTTTACAAATACTTACTATTGTCCATTATCTAAAACAAGCACTGCTACCATCTAAAACAAGCAGGGCTGTAAATGATGCCTCTGGATTAAATTTATGTTTATATATCCAATCAAAAGACTATCCATAAAGCCAGACAAACTAGTACTTTGTGTGACCTATAGTGGTAACTTATTCCATAGGCTGGGAATATGTTGAGCTAAGAACCTGTCCATCCATTTTTAATGTCCCAAAATCTCTCATTTGTGGATTATTGTTCTGATTTCTTGTTTGGATGAGTTATCAAACTGTGGTGCCATTTTCCTGATCATGTGACTGCCCATGTAAATACTCAATACAAAGTGTAGTGTTCTTTTACCTGAAATATCAATAACATTTACAGTGATACTTAAACACGATGAGACATATTTTCATTATTAATCCAAACTAAGTAGCTAATGTTCTTAATTTCCTTAAATCAACTGCAACTAAATAAGTACAGAAAATTAAACTTAGATTCTTTCAGCAAACATTAATACTCCAATTCACTTCTGTGGTGTGGCCAATCACAATTCAATTTTTCCAGTGTCACCTAATGTGGCAGATTTACTGGGCAGGCTAGGAAAGCTAAAGCTAAGCATTAATGGCTTAACATTTAATTTATTTATTTTAAAATGAAGAAATGCAGCAGTAACATTTCTTTCTTTTAAAATAAATAACTAGCGCACAGCACCACTGGTTGCAGCAGCCCCAGTTGTGTTGCCATTTGGGAATGGTGCTATACAAACTTTCTTGACTACTCTTTCTGCTCTTGTCAAACCCAGTAGATGACTTTTCGGGGTTGCAGTATGCATATGTCTAGCAAATAACTGTGTGAAGAGGAATTGAAAAATACATTACTCTCTTATTTTATTTATTCTTATTTTATTACAATCAGACATTTGAGATGTGCACAAGCAACAAGTTAGCTATAATTGCTGGGTGGGGAGTTGTCTTTGGATGAAAATGACTGACTGCTATCATTTGCTCATTATTTTGGCTTTGCAGGATTAATGCAATTTCAAGTTGGAATACTTTATTGTGAAACAAAGTTAAAATACATTACCATGGTCATTTTTAACATAGTCAGCTGTCTGCAGTATATGCAGTATATGCAGTTGACAATGTTATAACAGCAGAAGAAAATGTAAAACAAGTGCCTAAAAGACGGCTCTCCACAAAGTACATAATCCAAAAAAAAGACATCAAGCCACCTAATACAGTTAAAATCGTACATTTATTAAAGTAAAATATAAATGGAGAAATGAGAGCTTTCACTCACTATGGCGCTTCCGCAGATCTACATACAAAGTCTAAAAACCATATATTTAAAAAACAAAGTAAATAATGAGGCTCAAAGTCCACGTGATATCACTGGAATAACCTTTGTGGTTTCAAAGAAGATTTTAAAGGTACAGAGCCATTAAACTCTGGAAACTTATCTGCTTGCAGGGTTGCTATCCATTTCATCTGGTGGCGTTGCTATATCACCACTATATCACCACCTCTTGGATCAGCACCATAAATTCAAAAATTCAAAAAGGATAAACTACAATATGATCAATATGTTTATTAAGTGCATTCTGTTGATTAGATGCATTCTAATGCATTGATGTTTCATGTAGATAGTTTTAAACACATTGTTTTTTGTTTTTACACATTTTACATATACACATATAATAAATTACACATTTCTATATCATATAATATTACCTCATCATATATTTTACATGAGAAACCAGAAACTTACAAAGATTTTGCACAAAGACAATATTATTTACAATACAATGAAAGGAAAAATCCCTCTTCTATCAGACCTTCATTCTAGGCCTTCATTCATCATACATAGAACAATTTTCTTTTTTTTTCACAGCCATTATAAGCCTAAACAGAAACTTGGGGCAGCAATTTCCTGAACAGAAACTTGTTTCTCTTGGAGATTTTCTCTCTCTGGTAGAGGTCTTGGTTGTGGTTCCTTTTGTTTGTGTGTGGGTGTGTTTGTTTGTGTGTGTGTGGTTTGTCAGGCATAGCATGTGTCAAAAAATCAAAAAAATGGTTTCATTGACTCTATCTGTAGATACACAATATTGGGTGCTGATTGTATATGGTTAACTTAACAGTTAAAAGTTTAAACATTTCTTTATACAAATTAATGCATGACAGAACTTACAGACTCCCAGAGTTTCTGGGGTCCTGCCATTCCCTACACTCCCAGCTGTATAAGGGGATTTTTGACATTGGCCTAATAAGGGATCCCCATCTTCAGGTTCTCTCCTGATATTCTGCTAATCTAAAATTAGCCCTCCTCTCTGTGTAGTTTGCTTATATATTTTTATGTTATTGGACTCTTGCAATCAATGGATTATATGATTTCATTTGCAGAAGGTTTGTGTGCAGTGGTCATGATCATTATTTTTCTACTTTCCTCACAAACATCACATCAATAAAAAACATTTGGTTGTAAGGTGGTAGACACAAGGGACAGTACTGGGTGACACCATAAAAAAAAAAAAAAAAAAAAATTACTTACTGTGTTTGTTCACATTTATTCCAGTCTGACATTAGTGGGGTGCACAGAAATGGTCTGTCTTTTGGGGTAGGGGGTGAGGAGGCCTGGTGTGTGTGAGTGTGTGTGTGTGTGTGTGTGTGTGTGTGTGTGTGTGTGTGTGTGTAGAACAACAAGGAGGCATTAATTTGTTTCCATATGTGATTTATGTATCCTCATAAACATTTGTCTTTTCAGTTTATTAGGAAACACTGTTTTTGTCTGCTTTATTGGACACAACTTATTTAGGTTCCTTGAAAGAAAATAAAGCTGAATTTAGTTTCTTAGTTGTGATGTTTCTTCAAGCAATATTTACATCAAAAAGTGGGAAAAAAGATCTAAGCTGTAGCTCAGATTATCTACATCCACATGGCTTCTGGAGAACCTAACAGCCCCCAACCCTCCCATGCCTAATTTTATATCTACATGGAATTCATTGCAAATAGAAATAAAAGAAAAGCCAAACTTAGTTAAAAAATAAATCTGTTTCTACAAAATGAATCAAAGCAAACCTCCTTTTGTGACATGGGATAATTGACAAAAAAACTAAATGCCATAGTTTGATTTCAGTTCTCATTGTAAATATAATTTCCAATTGTAAACATAAATTCTTATAATTCAAGTTTATTACTCCTAATGAAAATGCAGTAGTATTCACTTTTTATGTACCTCATATATTTAAACTTCTGCAGTAAATACTGAGAAAACTTCCTACTAATGTTTTGCATGCAATGCAGAAGACTTTAGTAATATACTATCATATTTTGTACTTTTGTTTGATGTGAAATACTTCACATTAATGTTTTGCATTCAGCAAATAAATGTTTATCAATATACTGTTAACTTGCCGTACTCTTTTACCCAGGTCATGATTGAACAGGGTCAGTAGACCAGCTCACTTATCTAGTTATCAAATTGTAAAATAAAATAAAATAAATTAATTTATTTCTATGCATTACTGGCAATTAGGGTATGCTAAAAGGATGAAGGAAAAAATCTGAAGAGTAAGATAAAGTGTGCAAATACAGGAAAGAAGTAATCTAGATGATGTGGGAAGCCTATCATGGGGATGGAGTAAACAAGACAAGTGATAATTATCACCTTGGGGTAATCTTGGTATTGTAGATTCATCTAATGCCGATATGACATTTACTTGTTTTACACAATTTAGTGTTTACAGCTTCATATGTATAATTTTAAATATGCAGAACATGAAAATAATATGAATTGTGAGCCTACCAAAAAGTGAAATGACAAAGATCATCAATGGCTCTGGTAAATCCACTTCTCATCAAAAAACTTCATGTATAGCAAGAGTGAGTCACAGGAAAAACAAGTTCATAAACAACAACAGGAATTTGAGGAGATATTTGTCCCCAGTGTGAAAAATAGTGGACTGACCTCAATTCCCATTTATTTAAAAAAAAATGAAAATAAATGCTCTTTAACTTAGAACTATAAGCAACAGTAATAAACAGTCTAAAACTTCAGACATTAATTCCTGTTCACTAAAAGTACTGAAGAAATAAAAGGTGGGTGCTAACTCTAACCCTGCTCCTAATCCTAACTGTGCACCTTAAAAAAAAACAAAAAACAAAAAACAAACTAACTTTCCATAACTGTGCCACTACATAAGACAGCTCAGACATTCACCACCCACATGCGCGTGCACACACAAAAACACGTACAAACACACAAGCACGCATACGAACACACACATAAGTGCTCACACATACAAACATAAGCACTTTAGGAAATAGTCCGGTTCCTGAATAAAACCACTTACTATTCTTGAGGCTATTTAATAAGTGAGACGTTCATCAGTTATAAGAGTTGTATTTATATTGTGGTACATTAAAGTCTTTTCACTACACAATCTTCCGGAGATTTTGGATTGTTTTTTCTGTGTGTATGTATCTTTTAATGTGCTTTTTTCAGAGAAATAATGTGCATTTTATCATTTTTTTATATTTTTCATTTATTATTACAATAAATTTTGATGTGACTCCCTAATCCTGTGTGCAGAAATGGGAAAAAGGGGACTATGGATTGATGGATTACAGTCTATCAGTAAATGTGGAACATACCAAACCTGATACCAGGGAAAACATGGCAGCACTTTTTGTGGTGTTATCGATTTACTTTATTATTTCAGTCTTAAAATATACAACAGTAGCTTTTATTATCAGTACAGTGAGACAATTTGCTAAAGTTCGTAATATTCCATTTAAAAATTTAAAGAAAAGAGTTTTACTAGCATCTCCAGCAACATACATTGTTTTGAGACACTGTTCACCCCCACCTCTATACTTCTGATATAAATCTAGTAACCCCTTACCTCTTAAATATAATAACAACATTTTCTGCCCTACCTAGTTCCTTACCTCATCTTCATTTCTTTGAATTTCTAAATACTAATCATATGATCTATGATCTATCTGACAAACCCACTAATATACCTTTTCAAATGCTCACTGTTCAACACCTGCTAATTCATAAAGATATTTTATACTGTAATAGTTGCTTCTTTTTTCATATGAGTTTAATTAGCAAATGTATGTGTAAATTAATATATTTTTTTAATGTCTGTTGATTGATATTACTGAATATCTGTGTGACGTCCTGACACTGGCCTAGTAATCAAGGAGCCTCAGTCCTCACCACTAGCACCGGTGGGGGATGTACATTGGGAATATGACAAGTACACACACAGTAAAGTACAATTTTCCTTAAGAACACACAGAGACCATGGTCAGTCTGGGGCTGGTTTCTCCCTCTTTCTCCAGATCCCCAATAAGACTCCCCACTGGCACAGCTATAGAGTTGAGATCTCAGTTGAGTGGCCAAGCCAAGACCTCCAGCATCCTCTCTGTCCAACCAGTGCTTCATGTCCCTGCCCAAGTAGCTGACACACAGACTTTTAGATCTGATTTATGCACAAACACAGACACACACCTGGGAAAGGCTGGCACAGGTTTACTAGCTATGCTGCCTTTTGCCCAGACTATAAGGTAGTTATTACTGCCACCAGCCAACTCTTAATCAGTTACTTTAAGGCCCTTAACAAAGGGTGTCAAATATTACTGTGTATTGTTTACTATTAATCCAAATGGTAGTTTGACCAAGAGCAAGGCTATTAGGAGTGGCCCACAGTGTCACCAAATAAATATGCAAGTACTCTCAGAACGTAAAAATGTCTCACAAATATCAACAACAATGAAATGTTTAAATATATTTAATAATAAATAATAAAAGAACAAGGAAATACTTAGTATATAAACACCATAACTTCACAGTTCAAAATCACTGGAAATATTTCAAACAACATTGCAGGACAGTCTCAAATAAATAAAGAAAAACATCTAAATTAAGCTCAGCTATATTCCTGACTATATATAAAATAATTATACTGTTCCCTAGAGTTACTTAAAGAGTAAGCAGGCAGATGTGGTGAGTGGATGCTCTTGTCAGGTCAAAGGCAAATACAAAATGCTATCTCTCTCTCAGAGACTTCTTAAATTAATATCCCAAATATTACTGCTGGGATACTTGCAGAAGGACATCACTTCTTGTGATCTGACTATCCTAGGTGAACCCCCCCCCCCCCACTGATGTAGCTGCTAGCATTTAGCATCTACCTGTGAAAATACATAACCAAGGACTTCTCTTATATCTAAGGCAGATCCTGGATGTCATAAAACAATAAACATTTCCAAGACAATACAAAAAAACTTCTATTTCTGGACATTGTTACTGCACTGAAACTGAGAGATAACATTTTTTGTTTATGGCCCAGACATAAAGTAACTTAATTTCAACTATTCTTCCAAAGTTTTGCAAGATAATCTCCTATCTTCCAGTTCTCCTGTTAAAATATACACATCCAAACATTTACAGTACTTTACAAAATATCTCTTCAGCACACATCTGTACAATATGACATACAGTTCTAATACATTTGTAACACAAGCATATGAATCATGTTGATATTCACAAATGACATATAATTATTTACAAAATTCCAGACAGCTATGCTGACAGTATCTCCCTTTTGTTACACTTCTACATAAATCATGTTAATATTCACAAATGACATTATTTACAAAATACCAGCTAGCTGGGCTGGCAGTATCTCCTTTAGTGACAGTCTGTTCAGAAATGTTTGGAATATGTTGGAGCTTTTTTTCCAGCCTCCACTGAAAAAAGAGTTTGTGCCTAAACCCAGTCAGACAAACTCTCTTCAGGCTGTGTGTGTGTGTGTGTTTGTTTGTGTACAACTGCCATCATCTCCCTTTATCTTTTTTATATGGAGATGGTTCATTTTAACAACTGTTCCACCTCTCTCGATTCAGTACCAGTCTCCTACCTTCTTCAAAAGACAAGCATAATAGTCTCACATCTTACCATATGCAGTCCAGTCTCTTGCTTAGACATTGTCATCTCTCTTGCCTTTTTCTAGTCTCTACCAAATCTGCTTTAAAAAATTGCCTTCTGCTTTCCTACACATGGGAATGAGACATCACCATCTATTCTTCTTAACCTTCTCTGAAATTGGGGCTGCTTTCACTTTAGCTCTGAAGTCTTTATTTCTTTTACCTTTCCCTGTACTCCACTTCCCATTTCAGGCACCACTTCTCCATCATGTCAAGTTTCCTTAACTCTCTGTCTTCACTGCCCTAGTTGCTTTACTTTGCAGTAGCACTTATCTTATTTGGCATTCTTCTATTTCATACTGTCCCTGGCATGAGATTTGAGTTGCCTACAGCACCTTTTGATTCTAGCTTTGACGTTCTCATTCAGAGTTCTTCTTAATCACACCTGACAAATAGCTGAAATTGTCAACCTGTGCCACTGTTTTCCCCTCATTTTTCAGCTTCTTCTAATTTTCTTTATTTGTTACCATGACCATTGTCTTGTGTGTACTTAGTTTAATCCCATATGCCTTCAGTTTTGCATTCCAGTCCCCTATCATTTGCTGAAGTTTTTGTTCAGATGCTGGTTGTAATGCTGCATTATTTCCATACAGCAGCTTTGTTGATCTGTTCCCTCCAACCTGTTTGCTAATGTAGTCCATCACCAATATGAACAGAAGTGGTCTCAGAATTGAACCATAATGCCTACTGGAAAACGTTCTGAGAGTCAACATGCTGTTTGTACTTGTGTCTCTGATTTTTTGGCTATAGCCTTCACAAATTCTACCAGTGTTTGCATGACTTAGCCCCATCACAGACTGACCAAAATCAGCTTTCTTAGGAACTTGCCATATGCTTTCTCTATGTCTACTATGCCATTGGCCTCTTTTCTTATTTCCAATATATTTTTCACTGTCTATCACACTGCATTGAGTCATTTGTGCTGCATCCTAATCTAAACCCAGAATGCACATCTCCCATATAATGTTTTACTGCTCTGTTTATTCATTTAAAAATCACCCTGTGCACCATTTTCAATTAGTGTGAAAGGAGTCAGATACCTCCTTACAACTTGCAGTTGTAAGTATTCCCTTTGTTACTTGAACATTTGTAGTCTTCAGTTGTCTTGGATATGTTTCTCTCAACATACTGCAGTGAGTACTTTCAGGAGCCATTCCCCTCTACTGCAGCCAGCATTTTGTTAATATGTGCTGTGAATTTTTATTTTTGATCTCCTACTTTAACCACTTCTTCTTGTATTCCTTCTTTCTTTTGATAACTCCTGGAATTCTGCATTCCCCCAACAACTTTCCTTATGTACCTTAATTTTATACCTGGTTTGACTGCTGACCATCTTCAAACTTTCTGTTTTGAGAAGCTGCCATCCTTATTCTGATCTACCTATTTCCTCTTCTTGCTTAGTTGCTGGTACCATGAATATTTCCTTGAGCTCCTATTATTTTGCTCCAGTCAAATTTCAGATCTTCAGCCAAGTGTCTGCTAGTCATATAGCCTTCTCTGACCACGGCTTGTAACTGATTATGGCCATTTGCTGGGGACAGCTGTTTTACAAGGTCCAGCTTTGTAATCTCTGATTTGACCCTAATGTCCTTATCTCACTAGACAGAAGTATACTTAAGTTGCATGCTGGACGTGCTTATATGTGACCTTCTGGCTGCTTTTCTTGGTGAACCATATGTTGGTCACCATTAAACCATATGCCAAGCAAAGTCCTAAAAAGCCTAGACTTTGTTATTCCTGTTGCCCTTGCAAAGTGGACTCAGAAAATCTTCAAATCCAGTTCTATATGCCCTGAAATGAGCAATCAGGTCAATCATTATCGAGACCTTCTTTAATGAGGAGAACCTGCAACTGTGCCTGAATGTCCTCTTCTCACCATAGTAACCCTGCAGTGGAGTATTGGTTAATATTGTGAAAAATACAACATCATTACACTAATTTTTCTGAGAGTGCCACTGATTCTGGTGATATATTTCACACTATTTCTAGTCTGTCCTGTCCTGACTAATATAATCTGGATACAAGGCAAAAAGAGTAACCTGCACTGCCTTTCCATCTCATCTACTGGATATACAGAATATGCAGTCTCCTCCTTACCTTTATGTTACCCACTTCCATATGGCTTCCTATCAGTGAATGCATATACAATGTCATCATCTTCATCACCATCAACCCCTTTGTTACCATTTTCTACATGAGGTTAGGGTGTCGGGTCCACTGTTGCCATCTCTCTTTATTCAGTGGCAGTCTCCTGCCTTCTTTGACACTCATATCTGACTGTTGCAGATCTTTTCTTATGCAATCCATCCACCTCATTGCTGGCCACTGTCATTTCCTCTTACCTTCTTCCTGTCTGTCCCAAATTTTCTTCACCAGATTGTGTTTTGTTTATCTGCACATTTGCCTGAACCATGATAATCTTTTCCTTTGTCCTTTTCTGCAATTAGAGCTACTTTGGCTTTTGATCTTATGTCCTCATTTCTTCATCTGTGTCACAGGGTGCATCTTGCCACCCATCTCAGACATTTCATCTCCATCACCTCTAATTTCTTCAGCTGCTCTGCCTTTACCACCCAGGTTTCTGTACGATACAGTAGTACTGGTTGGACCACTATTTTGTACACTTTACTTTTTAGCTTCGTTGGCATTCTTCTGTCATATACTACACCTGAGACTCTATACCATTTGGCTGCAGCCCCTCCGATTCTAACTTTGACCTCTTCATTCAGACCTCGTGTATCCTCGACCACCCCTCCCAAGTACTTGAAGGTGTAAACATGTTCCAATGTCTTCCCTTCTATCTCAGTTCTCAGCTTCTTTTGATTTCCTGCCTTTTCTGCCATTACAACTATCTTATCTGTACTCAGTTTCATCTCATGTGCCTTCAGTTTTGCATTCCATTCCCCTAGCCTTTGCTGGTTCTTGCTCAGAGTCTGCCTGTAGTACCACAGCATCTGCATAAAGCAACTCTGTTGATCTGTCCCTTCTGACCTGTCTGCTAATGTAGTCTGTCACTAGTATGAACACCAGTGGGCTCAGAGCTGAATGCTGATGCACACCAACTCCCTCTGGGAACCCTTCTGTGAGACCAAACACTAGTTGTAATTTAGGTATTGGGTCCTTGTACATAGCTTGCATTAATTCTACGAGTGTTTCTGGGACTTAAAACCACTGTAGGACTGCCCAAATCAGTTTTCTTATTATATGATTTCTCCAAGTCTAGGAATGCCCAGTTTGACTCTTTCCTCATTTCTACTTTCTTCTGAAGTATCTGTCTCACTGAAAAACACTGGGTCAGTTGAGCTGTATTGTGATCTGTATCTGAACTGCTCATCTCCCATTTTCTTTCAATTACTCTGAGTGTTCATTTATCAACCGCCCTCCCCAGAACGTCCATGCCATGTGATAGGAGTTTGATGCCTCATTACTGCTCACAGTTGTGAATGTCCCCTTTGTTCTTGAACACACTGGCACTAGTATGCTTATTCTCCAGTCATCCAGGATACTCCATTCTCTCTACAGTGCTATGAGTACCCTCAGGAGGCATTTCTCGCCATCTTATCCTCCATCTTTATCATATTTGCTGTGATCTCATCTGAGGTAGCTGCTTTTCCTGACTTCATTTTCCTTAGTGTTGTTCTTACTTCTTCTATGGTGGGCTCCTCCTCTTTTCTCATTGTAGGCGTTGTCTCTGAGGCAGTACAGCTTCTGTGGGGTTTTCTTCATTCAGAAGCTGCTGGAAATACTCTTTCCAGCTGCCTTTGATGTCTTCTAGACTGAGCAGGTTGCTGCTGGCATCCCTTATAAAGGTGTCTGACTATCTGCTTTATCCTTCTGCCCTTGCCTTGCAACCTGATGTAGTTTCCTTGTGCCATCTATTGGGTCACTTTCCAGAAACTGGAAGAGTGCATCTGATGCTTTGCTCTTTGCTATTGCAACTCCCTTCTTAGCCTGTTTGTTAGCCAGCTGGTATTCCTTCCTAGTCTAGTCCGTTTTTTCTATCTTCCACTTTCCTCCACTCCTCTTTCTTTTGACAACTTCCGGGACTTCTGCATTCACCACCAGCTTTCCTTATGTACCTTATTTCCATACCTGATGTGGACCTATATCTGTTCTGTAGTCCCCACACATGTTGTTTTGAGGCGCAGACATTTTTCTTCTTCAACTTCACCTATTTGCTCTTCTTTCTGAGGTGCTAGATCCCCAAGTAATTCCTTGAACTGTTGTGCTTACTCTCCAGTCAACTTCCAGGTCTTAGGCCTGGTCACTATTAACCATAAAACATTCTCTGACCACTGCTTGCAGCAGATTGTGGCAACCATTGGTTTAAGCTGTGGACCAACTGTTTTACTGGAGATGACTTTGCAATCACTGATTCTATTTCAGTGCCCTTTCCATACCAGGGGTAAGTCTACCTGAGTTGCAAATTGGCCATTCTTGTATGTGATCTTGTTCTGCCCCTCTTTCTGAACGATGTGTTTGCTACCATTGAGTGATTTGCCAGGCAGAAATCCAGAACAGCCTGTATTTCTTTATTCCTGTTGCCCCACCCATGTGGACCCAGGCAATCCTCATATCATGTTCTGTCTGTCCAAATATAGTGCATTCAAATTACATGATACCAACACCAATTCATGTTGTCCTGCTTTATCTAGTAGGTCTTGCAGCTGCTGTCTGAATGCACTCTTTTTCTCACTATCACAACATTGCTGTGGGGCATAATCTAAGATTATGAATACTGCTCCATCATTAGGTTGGAGTCTGAATGCCGTAAGTCTGTTACTAATTTTGATAACATCCTTCACTGCCTTCTGAAGCCCTTGTCTCACCACAGTTCCCATACCATTTCTAGCCTGTGTTTTAGATCACTTTTATTATGAGGGGATTTGAGTGCATTAATTAGTGCCAGAAGTTTTGTTTGCACAGTTTGCAGATGCAGGTCTACCACAGACACTTGTTCTTACATTTACCATCATACTTGTGATGGATGGTGACACAAACTTCAGTGCAGGAGTAAAATCAGTTGTACAAATGATTGCTTTTGTTATAGGGTTCTTACATGGGGAGCTTTTATATTTCCTTAGATCACACAAGAGTGCTAGATGGTTAGCCTATGAGAAATCCCTGAACATGTTGATGGTTAATGGAGTCTTGGAATGGGCTTTAGGAAAATATTTCAGTGGGGTTGCTTGATTTCATCACAAAGGGAGACATTTAAGGTGTGAGGCAGATTGATGCTATACAAGTGAGAACAAGGTAATAGAGACTGGAGCTCCTACAGGGACAGTGCAGTATCTGGTCAAATGATTTGGTGCTGCTAAAGTAAAGGAACCATTGTATATATTTCTTGTTTGTGGTGTATATTTGCCATTTGATGGATGGTTAATTGAAATTTAACAGGGTATTTGTGTTTGATACAGTGGTTATGCACTCATATTGGTTGATGCAGGTATAATGGGCAAAAGGACACACTGAAGAGAAACTAGAGTTAGCAATAATGTGGTAAATGTTCTAATTTACAGGAACTAGGACATTCAGGAGTTAAAGGTCATGATCATGATAGATTTGCCATGAGGTAATGAGATTGTCCTCCTCCTTTTACTTTGAGAGAGTGTAACAAGTTGTAGAAACTAAACCCAGGGAACAAATGGAGGGCTTTCATAACATTACAAACACACTTCTGTTAGAAAGGATTTGAAGTCTACCATTTTCTTATTTGCCTCCACCAAAACATGTCTTGTCTGCAAACAGAACCCAAATTCATCTTCTCAGGATGTGTTAGGTGATATAAGATTCTCAATCTCCCTCCCCACTCCCCCTCACCTGACTCTTGACATGCTGTTTGAACTTAGGTGATCATCTAAGCTGCAGTCATGGCTCCATACATCTATGCCATTGAGTTGGTTTTATTAAGAACTCTGAAAGGAGTGCTGAAATATGACCTATTACACACAGATACCAATGCAGGATTTTGCGGTTGTAATGTAACTACTGTTTTATATTAATTTTCTGTTATTAGTGTGTATATGACTTCAATTCAGGGTACTGAATACAGTAGATGTCCAGAGGATAGCTGTACTGAGCTGCCATTATATCAGAAATGAAACACATAACTTTCCTTAACAAGAAAATTTTGGCCACAAATGGATTTATGCTTTCCCAATGTTTCCCAATCTTTAAGCCTCATATGCAGTGACACATATTACACCAAGACAAAGTTACATAGTTGTCCTTGTACTCACATTCATTAACAAAATATATCCTGCAGCTAAGACTCATGGCACATTTTGCTGATAAATTTGCTAGAAAATGTCAAACTGGTTCAGAGGTATGATCCTATAGCTTCCACCAGTAGGCCTACATAGCCATTTGGCTGCTTTGCTTTTGTCAATCAGTTCACAACAGGCATATGCATTTTTACATTTTTTCAGGCTGACACTTTCATAATATATTTGAATCAAGACAGTAATGGGCTTTATATATAGGCTTTTATATATTTTAAATTGTGCTGTCTACTTGCCAGAGTGTATGCAATGTAGTGCATAAAGCTTACCATCGAGGTATCTTGTCCTCAAAGTATTGTAAAAATATATTAAAGCAGTTTAGAGATATTGCCCTTTTTAAGTAGGGTCAAATTCTGTCCAGAATGATCATTCATAAGTGACAAACTAAAAACTTTCATTTTAAAATCTAAAGTGGAACTATCAGATATTTTCAATGTCACAAATTTAAAAGCTATCAAAATGTAAATGTATACTACTGCTGTGGCTTAAAATGAATATGCAGTTCCATATATAAGAGATGTTTTTATTATTTTCAAAAGTTGCAGCATGAAAACAAACTGACAACATGTTTTAATTAAAATTCAGGATGCAGCAAATCTAAAGCTAGATAGCCTAAGAATATTCTAAAAGTAGCAGTTTCACCCTCTGATAATTTCAGGAGAATAGATTAAATTGTTGGAAATGTAACTATTTGTATGCAGGGTCGGGTGTAGTGCTCCCCCTAGAAAGTTATTAGCAATAAAGGGGTTACTTAATCCTTAAGAAGGAACAATAGATAATGAAAGAAGATTCTACAGTTTTTGTATGTGTTGAATTAAAAACATATCAATTTTCATATATTTGCTGATTCTAGTACTATAATCAAGATAATATAAAATATGGGAGGCAAGCCTTCCTAATAAAGCTACAATGAATGGAGTTAAGCTTTCTGTAATAACCTTAAAACAGTTTTAGCAAGATGTTGTGGAAGTACTACTTGCTCTGTAGTGCAGAAGTAGGCGCTACGCGGTGATGCAAACAAACGGGCCCGTCCACACCAGGTGTAGCGCCTCTCATAGGCTTCACCCCAGCCTGCATCCTTAATCCTGATCTAAAATTCATTTTCTGGGTTTCTGATCTTTTCTTCCTGGTAAGATCTGCAGCAGCTGTTATCGTGTTCTCATCATCAGGCAATTGAGTCCTTTCCTATCCTCATCATAATTGGCCCATGAGCTCCGTAAATTTTTCACTTTATTTTCTTATAGGTTGCTTCCTTATAGGCTTCCACCCACTGAGGCCATTTTCCCTGATGGGCTTGCCTTCCACTAACGACCTCCACTCAGGTATGCCCTTCAGAATGCTCATTTCTCTATACTCTAATGTCCTGTGTGTTATCCTTGCATGTGTTTATTCCTGTATATCTAATGCACAGTACTGTTTTAATTACTTGTCTTTACTGTTTTTTCAATGTTTAATTTTTGTTTATACTTTACATTTTTTACTGTGTTTTTACTTTTGTTTGTTTTAACTGTTTACACATTTGGTTCTAGCTTCTAAGCTCTATTCACTCACTATCTCACTCTCTATCTATCTTTAACAGGTGGTTTACTGTGTACTTAAAGCAAGCCTCCCTCCTGCCTACCACCCCTTCTGGGAAGAAGAACCTCAAAAGACTTGAGCCCAATATTGTATTTTTTCAAGAGACAGCGACTCACTTTGTGATTTAAGTATTGTTACAATTCATTGCTTGACCTGTCTAGTATAGTTGTATAGGGTTGGTTTGAGCACCCCTCCTGCACTTCCTACTACTACATCCCTCCCCTTTCCATTTTATACCTCCACACTTCTATCTTTATCTACATTACCTATCTTACCTACCACCAGGTAGTCCTTTTTCCTACATTTACCTCTGGCTTACCTGTTTGTCTAACCACACTCTACTCATTTACAACCTTCATCTACATTGCATAATCCTCACTCCACTCCTTCCACTACTTCTACTTCTCCTACTACTTCCCTTTTCATTCTTTCTCTTTTCACCTACCTTATAACCTGGTATGAGCAACCACTTCATTTTGTCCTTTAATACACACAAACACACACTATCTCACCATCTACACTCACTACATCTCTTCCACATACATCTTTACAACATATATAAACACATACCTTGACTACATCTCTCTCACATATTAAACACATTCTACAACAGACACACAAAAATACTGTACCTCTTTAAGCCCCTTTACACACCCTTCATCCATTTTCCATTTACTACACATCTTAGGGACCCCCACCCCAAACCCAAAAAGCCCAACCCCAACACAACACTAAATAAAATTAAAACTCCTAAAAGACTCTAAACTCCCTACTCTTTAATCTCTTAACATCCATACATCATCAGCAGCTTATGCAATAAACTTCAGCTTCTACTTGACATCCTTGACATCACGCCATTCCCTCTCTCTCTCTCAAAAACAACCAAATCAAACCTTCAATAAAATGAAATAAATTATCTCCCCTACAACATCCTAACACATGACTGTCTTTAATAAAAAAAGGTGGGTGGTGGTCTCTTATTCTCTCTGAAATCTGACTGAAAATAAACAAAATCAACTCACACCCTTCCAATGACACTAACTTATTATTTTATAACTCACCAACTCACCATTAACCACAAAAAAACATCTGTACCTATCACCCCCTGGCCCAAACCCAACCCCCCCCAGAAAAAGAAAACCTGCTGGTTTGGTTACTATCTTCCACAAGAAAAGAAACCTGCTAGGGAGACTTCAATATTTGAATGCTTCTAACCTAACAAATACATCCCCATCTTATCAACCTGCATGGGGATTCCAACAAACCATTAACTCCACAACCAGAACAAACAAGAGCATAACAAAGATTCCATACTTGACTGATCCTGATTAACAGTCCTCATCAAATATATACTACAGGTACCTACCAGATGACCTAATAAAAAAAGTTGGAAAATATTTAACAACGGATTGTTGCTTGTACATCAGGGGGGAAAAGAATGATATAATTACAGATTGGGAGGGTGGCATAATGTCTAAGGTGTTTGCCTTACAAACACAAGGTGCAGGGTTTGAGTCTCACAAGGGATAATTGGCTAAGCTTAAAATGGCTCACTGGAAAAAATATATAAAGATTCACAATTATTTATTCTTTTAGTAACTCATTTTTCTTCCATTTCTAGCTGAAGTAGATGCTTCTTAAAGAATTAAAAATGTAAACATTCAACCTGTGCTCTGACCAGAGATTTAAATCGGTCATTGTTTTTAAAAATCTGATAAATAGTATTGTAGCACTGTCTTGTCCATAGTAAAGTGAGGTTCAATTGCAGTATGTTTAGATTTGTACACTGCTGTGTATGTGCTAGTAAATGTCATGCATGGGGCACTTTTATTAGTGTTCTGCTTTGATAAGATAAACTAGCAGAAAGTTCCAGAAACAGAACAATGAAGAGCAGTGGATGTGCATATTACAGCTGTCACATTTAAACGTCACAGTTTTTCCTAGGAATTAAACAGCAGTCCTGAGTTGAAGGAAGATTTAAAAGTGTTTAGTGTTCATATATAGCCACAAATCTTTGGGACTAGCTGCACTGGGTAAAATGCAGTGACAAAAAAAGGAATATTTTTTCCCCAAAATCATTTCTGAACAGTGAAATGAGAATTCACCAGTGGTTTCTTTTAGAGAAATTAGGCACATAATGCTGTTTATATAAACCTCCTGAAGCTCTCTAATTACCGTAATTAAGCTTGATCAATGAGCAATGTGGAGCCCAATGTGAAAAATGGAACTAGGTAATCAAAGCTTTCCAGGTCAATCCTCTGTTAAAACACTGGACTACCTAGTGCCGTAGCAATCAACTCTTTCAGCAGTAACTGCATTTGCTTACTTGGTCTTGGAGAATATGGTGAGTTAGCATTAGCTAAAAATCTGTATTGCCAATAACTGAGTTTGGTTTTCAAAGGGAGTAAAATATTATGACCACATTTTTGGAGTTTGTGTTAGAGCTGGTTGACATACATAAAATCAGTACAGTAGCAAAATCTCAAGAAAACAGTGTTTGTAAAGATGGATACTAGCAAACACATATCTCATAATATGCAGTAATATTTCTAACATTCTTTGCATCTCCAAGTTAATTTTAAATGTACTTCACAATATAACAGCAATTCAGACACCTTTTCTGTCTAAAGCAATTTTATTGAACAGAGAATTTGAAGTTTCAAAGCAACATGTAGTCAAAATATTTACTCTAATTCACAGTTTTATAAATATGAACATTCTTCTTGCCACTGTATTTCAAACAGTCCAAAAAATAAAATGTTAGATTACTTCTGTCTACAATTTCTCCTGCATTTCAGACAGCTCATAAAACAAAACATTAGGTTACTTCTGTGTACAATTTCTCCTGCATTTCAGACAGCTCATAAAATAAAATGTTAGGTTATTTCTGTGAACAATTTGTCTCAAAAACAAGCAGGTTTTATAACAGTTATTTGTTATCTTCTGGGTAGTAGTGCTGTAAAATCAGAACATTTCCTAGCAGTATGACCACTATTAAGCAAGCTGTTACTCCATGTAGTTGGAGGGTGGTCAAGTATGCAAAAAATATCAGAAAAGGGTACAAAAAATGAATGGTATCTTGATGAGGATGGACTCTGAACTGTTAACATATGGCCCTTGATGATTTTGAAAATTACATCAATAACCCATTTTTCTAACCACAGTAATACCCTGAGGGTCAGCAGTGTGGCAATACCAGGCCTTCCAGAGTCAGTGAGGCCCTCTCTCTGTGGCACTACGCATTAGAGCACCAGTGAGCAGTGTTTTATTGCACAGATCCACCCATATTATCAGGTGCATTACCTGTTTCCTTTACACGGATATGTGTTTATTTAGTGATTTTTTTATATTCTTTCTTTCTTATCAGTCCTTTGTAAACACCTGCCTAGCCCAGGTAAGTACAGTATAAGGCCTTCCATAGATGCTTGTGGGCAAATGGAATCACACTGCTTTGGATCTCTCATTTTGTCAGATCTGCTAATATTTAGTCTTTTATAATGCAGCAGTTTTGTGCGACTCCCAGTTTCAAAAGTGATTGTTTTCATTATTTACTTTCCCCCCCATTTATTTTGTTATGGTGGTTTGCAGATTTTAGTATGCCGGGACAGTTTTAATTATTTATTTTTTATTTTGTATTTGTGAATTATTCCAACTGTCCTTCTGTTAGAGTTCATGTGGAAAAAAGGCTGCTCATTCATTGGCGTTCTCATTTTCTACCTTCTTTTAATCGCTGGGTTAACATATTTAAGTAAAGGGAGCTGCCCACATGGGTGGGTGGAAAAAACATTTTGTTTTCAATTTGGACATAAATCAATTTGTTTGAATAAGTGATCAGCTTATTTCCATTATACTACAGTCATGTTTTACTTGGGGTTACCACCTTCCCACTTTGTGAGGGACAGTCCCTCTTTAGGCAGCTGTGTCCTGCAAAAAAAATTGAAAAAATGGCAAATGTCATTAGATTTTAGGACAAAAATGTTCCTATATTTTCTATTCTTTTATTGTTGTTGTTGTTTTCTATTTTTATTGTTGCATAAAACAGTCGATGTTATGTGATCCTATCTCGCCTACATTCTGACTGATGGGTTTGGAGCCGATCCCTCGGCTCCGACTCGGCACGCTTATGCTATAGAGCGAGGCCACTAATTGGCTGAGCTATCTTTATCCCAGGATGCACCACCACTAATCCCCCAGATCTCGTTTGCCGCTTACAGAGCTTGGACGTGGTCTCAACATTGGCTGGGCTAAGTACTATATATATAGTCTTTTTTCCTGTCAGTATTTGCTTCATTTAAACCCAAAAGCTGTTTTAACGGCTATTCTTTGTGTACGAGTGTGTTTCTGGCAGTTTGATTGAATTTTTAGTATAATTTCCTGTCAGAGAAGGTTCCGTTTAAGTTAGAGGGGCCTTCCCCTGTGGTTACTACTTCTCAGAGGTTGTGTGTGGGTCAAGTACCCATTTGAATTAGAGGGTCTTGACCCTCCTTGTTTCCCCTTTCTCTTTCTCGCTTCTGTGTGTATAAAAAAAAAAAAAACGTTTTTCAGTTTTAATATTCTGAGTTAGTGGCATACTTATTGTTCCTGTGTGTCAAACCCTTAAGTTTGCTGTTGTGGTCTGTTTTTCTTGTAGGACTATGTCTAAAGAACATAAACCCTCCGGGTTTAAAAAGTGCACGAGGTGTGGGTTCAAAATGTCCATAACAGATGACCACTCCTCGTGCGTCTATTGTCTTGGCGCCAAACATCTGCAGGAATCGTGCAGTGTATGCCATGCGTTTTCCTCCCGAGTCCTCCAGGAGAGGAAAAACAAATTAATCCTCAAAGGATTAATCAAGCCTTCTTTCGAGGAGGCTTTATCTTCCTCTCCGTCTCCTTCTAAGAAGAGGAAAGCGCCAGCTCCAACCAGTCAGTCGGAACCGACGGCTAAGAAAGCTAAGCAGACTTCTCCATCGGCTCCACGGACTTCGGAGCCGTGGTCGGAATGGTCTGCCTCGATGCCTCCAGCCTCAACCCCTCTGGTTTCGGAGCTGAGGTCTGGGGCATCGAGAGGTGGGTCACCCTCATCGGCTCCACTGATATTGGAGCCGATAAGGGTCATCGGCTCAGACTCTTCCCCCTCGGAGCCGAAGTCCTTATCGGTGCCGAGGGAAATTTCCTTGAAGGTTTCCTCGGAGCCGATAATTGTTGAGTCCTTTCGGAGCCGGTCCCCGAGCCCTTCGGAGCCAATGGAGAAATCGGTTTGGGCCCGATCGGTATCCTCGAGATCATCCAGGATGTCTGATTCGGACATCGACAGGTGCTCCTTCGACTCTTCCAGTCTCCGGTGTTCCAAAAGATGGTTTCGGCTCCAGCCCAGTTGGCTTCAGAGCCGATGGTCCACTCCCCTATTGTACTTCCTCCTCCAACAGCTTCGGCACTGTTGGAGCAGGTGTTGGTGGAACCAGTGGAGGTGTTAGGGTCAGGCCCGACCCTTGCTCCGACTCCGGCTCTCGGGTCGGAGTTCAGTGCACGGACTTCTTCCTTCGGCCCTGGGGGGGAGGCTTCGGGATTGATGCTTTCGGTCCCAAGTCTCCCTCTTGGTGCGTCGGCGGCAGGAGTACCGTCCACTGTTGTGGCCATGGAGGGGGGACCTTCCCAGGATTCTGGTGGTCCCGCCTTCAGGGCTATGAGGAGTGCTCTAGCCAAATCTTCATTGGCTACCTCCACAGTTTCCCCAGCTCCTTCCCTACATTTGGAGACTGGGTCATTGGCAGTCCCCCTGTCCGCAGACAGCGGAGCCCCTGGGCCTCAGGTTACCCCCGCTGGGGTTTCTCCCCCTCCTGGAGGTCCTTCTGAAGCCTCTGCAGAAGAACCTCCCAGGAAGAAAACGTGCAAGAGGAAGCACGTTGACTCCCCTGACGAGTCTTTGACATCTGACACAGATCTCGATGATGCAGAGGGGTCCCCCAAGTCGTCCTCGGATGATGTCTCCTTTGCAGACATCCTGGAAGCCCTAAAACAACGAGGCGGCTGGCAGTCCAAACCTCCCTCTGCTGATGAGTCGGTGTTCCTGAAGGCCTTCGGGGCTCAGCCCTCCACCTCCTGGGTGTCTCCACCCTCCGACGAGCTCTTGGATTTGATCTGTCGAAGGGCGTGGGAACACCCAGACTCTGTGGAACTAGTGCCTGCTCGTCCAAACAAATTTCTTTCGGCGCCCCCAGATAGAGAGTTCCTTATGAAAGGTGTGGCTGTGGATGCTATGGTGGTGGCATTTGCTACCCAGCAAGATGTAGCAGAGGCTTCTACGTCCGTCCATCCTCCTAATAAGGAGTCTAGGAGCATGGATTGGTACAGTAAGCGCACCCTTAGTTCAGCGGCCTTTACTTTAGGTCTCTGAACTACCTGACGCACTTTACGAGATTCCAGAGGGATCTGATTAAGGAGCTATCTGATACCCTCTTAGGTAACCTGCCTGAGGAGCTGGCCCAGACGGTTGGTTCTCAGCTGGCTACGATGTCGCCCATTTCAAACTCGTCCATGAGGCTCATTTCGTATGCGGCCGAAGGGGCGAGTAGAGCGGCGGGTACAGGCATTGCTCTACGGAGACAAGCCTGGCTCTGCCTGTGTCATTTAGCGGAGGCCTTCAAGTCTTCATTCGTCGACGCCCCCTTTGATGGGTCCTCCCTGTTTGGGCCCAAGGTGAAAGACACACTTACCCGCTGTGAACAGGAGGGTAAGACTCTGACTGCCGTAGGGGCATGATTTTCCACTCCCTTTCGGCCTTATCCCAAGGCTAAAAGAGGAGGGAAGATGTGGTTCCGTAGATCTCAGAAGTCTTACCCCTCTCAGCAGGAAGGTTCCTCCTCCAGAGGCAGAGGAGGGGGAAATTCATCAGGAAGACGCCATCCCAGAGGCGGCAGAGGCCCTCGCAACACTGGAGACCGTGAGTCCTTTCGTGGCTCTTCAGCTTTTCATAGTCCCTGAGGGATTGCCTGACTGTGCTGCTCCGGAGCCAGTCGGGGGTCGTTTTTTGAAGCACCTGAAGGCCTGGGAAGGGATCACTCAGGACCGATGGGTGCTTCGAATTATCGCCGGAGGTTACTCCATCCCATTCTGTTACCCCCCCCCCTCAGTCCAAAAGAATCCCGGACCCGCCACCCAGTCAACGGGATACCGCAGCCTTAGAAGTTTCAAAGCTGCTGCAAAAGGAGTCATCCAACCGGTCCCCACAGACCAGATCGGATTAGGGACTTACTCAAGATTCTTTTGGTGCCAAAAGACCGGGGACTTGAGGCCCATTTTGGACCTAAGCAACCTAAACCATTCAGTCAAGAAGTCCAAGTTCCGAATGGTCACTTTACAAACCATTCTCCCATTGTTGGAGAAAGGTGTTTGGATGTGCTCCATAGACCTCAAGGATGCGTATTACCATATCAAAATACATCAAACGTCCAGGAGACACTTGTGCTTCAGCCTAGGATGCAGTCATTTTCAGTTCCGTGCGCTGCCCTTTGGTCTCACCACAGCCCCCAGGGTGTTCACCAAATGCTTGGCAGTAGTGACTGCTCATCTGAGAAGTCTAGGATTCCAGGTGTTTCCGTACCTAGACGACTGGCTCCTAACTGCCACCTCCAAGCATCTACTTCTACGGAACCTGCAAGCCACAATATCACTGGGCAATTCCCTTGGAATCACCTTCAATTGGCCAAAGTCTGTGTTAAGGCCATCTCAAAGAATAAGATTCATAGGGGTAGAGATAGATTCAAACCAGATGCGGGTCTGTCTACCTGCAGACAGAATTCAGACCATTCAAAATCAGGTTCGAGCCTTACTCCCCAGGTCCAATGCCCCAGCCAGAATGGTCCTACAGCTATTGGGATCGATGTCTGCCACAGTTCTCCTAGTTCCCTTGGCAAGGTTACACATGAGAATCCTCCAGTGGCTTCTTTCAACTCAGTGGTCCTTTCAGGAACTCCCTCTCAATCATCTAATATGGATCACAGAATCTTGCAAACGGGACCTTCGCTGGTGGCTAGTGTCCTCCAATTTGGACCAGGGACGACCCTTTGTTCTTCCTCATCCGGCGGCCACTTTGACCATGGACGCCTCCCAGACGGGGTGGGGGGGGGCATTCCCTGGGCAGGTCAGTCCAAGGCAAATGGCACCCGGTAGAGACCCCTCTCCACATCAACATCCTAGAAATGAGGGCAGTACTCCTGTCCCTTCGAGCCCTTCACGATTACCTCCCTCAGGGCGTAATTGCTGTTCACTCAGACAACATGTCAGTTGTCTGGTACCTGAACAAACAGGGAGGGACCAGATCCTATCCTCTTTGCAGAGAAGCGATGAGAGTTTGGGAATGGGCAGTCTCGACCAAACGCTTCCTAGTGGCTACCCACATACCGGGCAAATCCAATGTCATAGCCGACAGGTTGAGCAGAACCATCCTCTCTCCTCATGAATGGTCTTTGAATATGACAATTACAAGGCAGATTTTCAGCGAATGGGGAGTTCCGTGTTGCGACCTCTTCGCGACTCCTCTGAATGCGAAGTGCAAAGAATTTTTCTCCCTAACCCCAGCTCTGGGGAAGAGCCCTATGGACGCATTAGTCCATCCTTGGCCCACCGGACTGCTTTATGCCTTCCCTCCAGTTCCTCTCCTCCCCAGAGTGATTCAAAAGGCATCTCTCTTAGGCAGCAAGATGATCTTAATTGCTCCGTACTGGCCTCGTCAAGTGTGGTTTCCCTATCTTCGGAAACATGCTCTGGAAGGTCCATGGTTCCTGGACCAGGTCCCAGACCTACTGATTCATCAGTCGGGACTACTACACCAGTCCCTACACACATTAAAATTGATGGCCTGGCTCCTCCTCTTCCGACCATAGTCAGGAGACATGCACTGGATCCAGATGTGGTGCACATATTGTCTTCAGCCCACAAGTCGGCTATGAAGAAACTGTATTCTAGCAAATGGAAAAGGTTTGCTATCTGGGCTCAACTCCGGGGCCTGGACCCCATTTCTACTCTCGTGGCAGAAGTACTCAAATTCCTGACCTCTCTTTTCAATCAAGGCTCTTCTGTTTCTACCATCAAAGTACAATTGGCAGCGATTTCTAATTTTCATGAATCCATAGACCCACCTTTAATGAGCAACAGGTTGTGTAAGACCTTCTTGAAAGGTGCTGCTTTATTAAGACCTCCGATTTCTCATCCTGCACCTCCATGGGATCTCGATATAGTATTACATGCCCTGACTTCTTTTCCCTTTGAACCGGCAGCTACCTGTGATCTAAAGTTTCTATCATGGAAGACAGCCTTTCTAGTGGCAATTACTTCAGCCAGGAGGGTTTCAGAACTTCAAGCTTTGTCAGTGAAACCCCGTACTTGGTTTTTCATACAGACAGGGTATCCCTCAGACCAAATCCTTCTTTTGTTCCTAAAGTCTGTTCTACTTTATGCTTGCAACAGTCGTTAGAGCTCCCAGTTTTTTTCCCAAAATACTCCAATAAAGCGGAGTTTATTTTCCACACACTAGATGTCCACAGGCAGTTACGTTTTATTTGGACAGGACCAAACAATCAAGGAAGACAGATCAGTTGTTTGTGTCCTTTGCAGAAAACAAATTGGGCAACATGGTCACAAAGGTCACTATTGCCAAATGGATCAGGGACTGTA
>NC_056741.1:1142275731-1142335731 GCF_019279795.1 Protopterus annectens | reverse complement strand
TCTCAGTACTTGTCCACACCAGGTCTACGAACTGCTTCACCCACTCCTCAGAACTTAATCTGGTGTTGCTCAGGCCATTTGTAGAACTAAGCACCTGGGGGGTCTGCATGTCTGTGCAACTGTCCAAGGGGAAGAAGAGTTGACTTATGACCTACCCATTTCCCCCCTCTCATGTGGACCTAATGGTTAGGTCTGGGGGGTGGGTGTACATTGGAGAAGTGAGGCATATCTCCTGCCACCACAGCAGCTTAGCCGAGTCTCCACCCTATACCCTCTTTAGGCACCAATGTGTCTTCCCCAGCCTCGCCCAATGATAGACACAGTAGGAATCCATAGGTACAAAGGGATGGTAACTCCTTGCTATCCATCAGTCACCTGAGCCACTAATGTAATCCAGGTTGCCTGGGCTGTAGTCACGGCCTTAATCCTCTGTGCTACTGGAGTGGCTAGTAAGTGTAACGTCTGCTTGGACAGACTTGATGGTGGTGCAGACTTCTCCTATGTTTGTGATCACACAAATTATGCTATTCATTGTGAATATTTACTGTTGTTTGTATTTAGTATAGTGGGCTACAATTTAATCTTTTAAGAATGTAATTTTTTTGTATAAAACAATGCTACCTCTTGCAGATTTTTTGAGATGTTCATTACATATGTTATTGCAATTAACATTTAATCTTAAAATATAGAATAATAAGTACATTTTAGTTGATCATGTACGCGTGCAAACTCGGGTATAAATTTCAGTCAGTCCATGAGAGTTTGATCAATGCAATCAGAGCTTCAAGAATCAAGGTACGCAGATGTTAAACTGTAATTGGGACATTCACTTGTAAAGTGACTTATTGTGCTTCCACTGAATGTTGCTATTGATTTACTTACAGAAAGAGAGGTTCTGTTAACTTTTAAGTATTTTTTTAACTTGTTTTGTATTTTTCTGTGCATCTGTGGTGTAGAATGATATTGAATGTCTGATTCAATGCTCTTGGGATGTTACAATAGCTGTTCTGATGCATCAGTCATAGTATAGCAGTTATGAATGGATCCATTGCTGTTTGCAGTAAGTGCCTTTTGCATACCCTAATGCTATTTTTCTCCATTCATCACTGCAACACATCCCTTTGGTCAGATATCATGTATTATAGAACTGTTTTAGGGCAAACAGTTTAAGGTATTTGGTTTGAAGGGAATCTTTCTGTCCTTATTTAAATATGTTGTGCATGCAGTGTTTTTCTTTTATGGAGGATTCTCCCTGTGATTTTTTAATATCACTTTCATGTAATGTGAGGCCTACAACTGCTGTAGTTCAGGATGTTAAACGTCTGCTGTAATGAATAAACATTTATGTGTTTCTTATAAAAATATTCTGCATAGCTGTTAAAACAAATGGATATTATGATGTTTGGCTGTATTCCATATTTTAGGAGCATCTGAGAATGCTTTTTAATCTTGTTTTAAGAATGCATGAAAGCAATAGGATGTATATTCTGAACAGGTAATTTCGAAACAAAGTGATTTCTATTAACATTAAACATATGACAGACTGTTCTGCTGACAGTTTAAGAAAAATTGCATTACCCAGCATAAAATACAAAGCATACTCATGAATTATTTATTGTCGACTTTCTTGAAGCAGAGAGAAAGAGAAGGAAAATGACCTCAAAACACGACATAACTATTCAGAAAATGCAAGACCCAGGCAACGCTCGCGAAGTTACTCGCCTATCAGAAAAAGGCGACGAGATTCACCAAGCTTTATGGAGCCCAGACGGATCACAAGGTAAAGGGAACACAATGATTTTATTACATAAATCTTCCCTGGGACACAAAACGAAACATTTTGTGTGTAGCAGAGCATTGTTTTTTTCCTTTGCTCAGGTATTAAAAATCACAATTGTCACCAAGTAATCAGTAGAAGTTATACACATCAGAGAATACCACGAGCACGAGGAGCACTGGTTTCTCAGTCTGACTCTATTTATGGGAGATGAAAAACAGATTTGTTGCCTACTATACATGTTGCGTTTTTGGAGGAGGGAATTATAATTTAAATAAACCTTAGACTAACGGCAATATCTCATTTGTAAGTCATTGATTTAATTATGAAGATTAGCTATTCAAAGCTCAAATACTTTTTTAATGAAATTTCATTGCTTTAGGCAGGGGCACATCTGTTTTCTTTTTTCTGTTTAAGTAGATCAGAAAGAATGTAGGTTATTCTTTTTATTTTTAGACTGTGTTTCAGAATGTTTCAAGGCCTAGTTTGGATAAAGTGTATGACTTTAGTGATATTTTTGCCAAATTTCCTCATCATAACATTTAGAATATTATAAAACTGCAACATCTATTTAAAACTCTTATCTTCTTTGTTGCTGTATTAAAATGTAATGGACTACAAGTCCTCTGCATTTATAAAGGCAAAATAGAATTCAGCACTTCAAATGTAACATTTGCAGTAAATGCAATGAATATTTATGTTCCTTGTGTCTACTTTTTTAAATGACAATTTTCTTTAAGAAAGCTTTAATAAAATTTAGGACAACAATCAATATACTAATATTTTCTGACAACAATGTGGCCATGTCATGAAAAAGAATGGCAATAGTATGAAATATTACTTTGTAGACTTGCTTAGTAGTTTAATCTTAGGTTCAAATGTTTGATGATGCAGTTTATGTAGCTGTACAACTATATTTGCAAAGTTTAACGCTATGGAAAATGTAATTGTTCTTCATTTTACATAGCAGTTTTTAATGTGGATTTATTACCTAGAAAGGAACACTGAACATTATAGTGTGTGTCTGCAATGCATTTTTTTCTGAGAACATGCAAAATCCTCACCTCCAACATTGTACTCCACAAAACTCAAATGATTCAACACATAAGAAGGATTTTACACAGACAAATGTCCACAATATATTTTTTTAAATCATCTTGTACTAACCGGCTTCAGTATTTCTTGATAGCTTTTGATATATACAGACTATACAGTCACATTTAATGCCCAGATCAGAATCCAGAAACAGTAAAATAAAGGATTTGTTACACAAACTGATTGCTTTTAATAGTGGGCTCATTAGGGTCTACTGATAAGTTTCTGCTTATTGAATGTCGAATGTCATATGATTTTTTTTTGCAAAACAAGCTTGAAAGCAAAATGTTATTTTCTTTCATATGATATTTTCCTTTTCCATTCCAAGTGAAGAGTTCCTTGAAGACCATTCAGAGGATGAGATAACTGCCAACATGGTTACTGTGGTAACCATTCCTTTGCATCAGGACCTGACCCTGTTTTTGTTCCTTTTATCTATTTTGTGAGACTTTCAGTGCAGCATTTTTCTTTGGCATATTCACTACTATTCAATCTCTACTATTACTAAAAAAAAAATCACCTGATGGCAAAGTCAGTTATTTATTTATTTATTTATTTTTTTGGTGCTGGAATTTGTATCAGATCTTTGTAATAACTTAACACTCTGCAAGTACAACTGATTCAGATGGGACAGGCAGCTCCTTTATTTAGCAGCTTGTATTGTCCACTGTTCAAAGAGTAGGTGATTAATACTGATGGAACATTCAAAAAAGAAACCAAGAGAGACTTGTGAGGATACCTGTCTGTTTACAAGGAACAATTATGATCTCAAATTCTCTAGACAAGACTTGACATATTTAACATAGGTAGGGTATTAACTGGGCATAATGATAAGAAATTATGTGACTAAATAGCCTTGCACTACTAAAATTGAAACCATTTTTATTTCACTTGAAATAAAAGGTGATGGTGGGCCTTTCTCTTTTTCTTCTTTTTT
Organism: Protopterus annectens; assembly: GCF_019279795.1. NCBI lineage: Eukaryota > Metazoa > Chordata > Ceratodontiformes > Protopteridae > Protopterus > Protopterus annectens. The sequence goes on along the minus strand of NC_056741.1, from coordinate 1,142,331,922 downwards.
AAGTTTTTGGTTTACTGGTATGAGGCTATTTAGTGTTGTAATCTACAACAGAAAAACATATTGCTTCTAATGTATGTGAACAACATGTGATGTTTTATTGGTAAGCAGAGATTCTGTAGATGTGCAGAAACAGCATTCCCTTTTGTTCTTGCTCCAAGATGTACCCCTAGCAGGATAGTTCTGCTATAGAAAAGCTGCCTTCCAAAGGTAAAATCACTCCACCTACACATCTTACATGGAATAATTGTTGCTCTGCTGCTAACCACTTAGTTATGACTTCAAAGATAATCACTGTTAACTAGTGAGGACTAGAGTGATTGTGTCAAGGCACTAGGTTGTAGGCAGTGGCATTCTGTGGGAGATGGATATTGGGTATAGCTGGACTGTGGATGGTAGGTATTGTCAGCTCATATGTTCGGTTATAGCTAGAATATGGATGGGAAACACACACAGGCTGTTGTTGGTGGGTATGACCAAGCTTTGTATGGATGAAGTGAGATTGTGTGAGTGTGAGATATGGTCAGGCCATAGCTAATGATGCACCCTAACTATACATGGTGGATGCAGCCAGGTGGATTTTTGGGTGGGTACAGCTAGGTTGGATGGTGGGTAGACAGCAAGTCTGATGAAACATCAGAAATGTTTTCATAAGTGCATGAAGGTGGCACTTTTCCTGTGCTTTGTACTGCAGATGTGTGTAAACTGGTTTGTTGCGCTATCACACAAACTAATGGATCCTAGATGAATAACTGCAGAGATGTATTCAATCATCTGGGCTACAGCAGGCATGAGAAATACAGTAATCTGAAAACATCTTGGTGTAATAAAGATTCTGACCTCTTAAGAAAGTAGATGACTGAAAATTCAAGGAAAATATAGTGGTTGCTTATTTATCAAGCAGTCATATGTCATTTAGCATATTTATGTGTAATGGGATCGTAGCTAAACACTAAAAAAGGATTTCATATGGCAATATTAGTAGATTGTTTGTCAAGTTACAACATTAAGCATAGGATTAAATATGAGAAGATTAAACTTAATGTAGTCTCTTAAAAATGATAGACTGTTTAGGATGAGAAATGAAGAAAAGGTCGAGGAGAAGATGAACATACGGAGACTAAATCACCTGTTCACTGTTAGAGCAACGGTGATGCTGAATAAAATGCATAACTTGGGAAAGTTTTGGCAAAGTCACATGCCAAGTAGTGTATATAGGTTCTTTCAAGGGCCATGGACTTACCTGAATTATTTCAGATGCACTTCATAAAGGTTGAGGGAGTGGAGAGGATTTCAGAACTTGGGTTTTGAAGGAAGCCATGAGAAGCTGGAATTGCATAATCTGGAAAAGCGAAGTGATGAGAGCTGATGTGGTGTACATAAGGCAGATTTTTATATGAGCAAGAACTTTATGGACAGGGAAGAAGATGGCAATTGATTGGAAGATTAAGATAGAAGCTAGAAGACAGTTATTTAGGGAAATATTAATATATCCTTAGACTTATCTATACAGCTCAGTGGTGAATTGCTGTAAGTGTCAAAAATGTAAAAAAGGTCTTGAGCAACAGAAAGAGAGGAAAATATGAGAGAGGTGATGCTGTTAGGATGAGACCACTAAACCATTTAGAGAGAGAGAGAGAGAGAGAGAGAGAGAGACTGGCTAATTTTCCATAGCTCAGTCACCCCTCCCCTTCCCTTTATAATCTTAAAAAGATGAATAACATAGTTTATATAAAACTGAATTGCTAAAATGCAGTTTATCCCACATCATATTATGTATTTTACCTTTTTTGACACTAGCATTGATAAAACTGACATATACTGGGGAGGCAGGTGATTTTGTGATATTTTCCCTATATACTAGTTAGTTGAAGGGCTCACTGAGAAATGGGAAGATGGTGGGAGAACTAAATCCTAAACTCAGCTTTTCTATGTGCCAAAGTATGTTTCCCTAGCTGTGTAGATGATAATTCTACTGCCAGACATAAATCAAATATGACTTAGCTGTGTCTCAACTTGCTTGATTTTACTGTATTGTTAATTTACCTGAGTGCATATCATAGTGCAAGAGGTAGGCACTGTGTGTCCAGGTGCAGGTGCTGATGTTGGGGTGGTGGTGGTAGGAGTGTGTCAAATGCAGAGGTGTGGATCTACATCATGTGGCCAATTACACATCTTCCACTCAGATTCTGTGGGCAGGTGTGTAGGGAAGGAACACAGGACTTAAGAAAAACTTCTAATCCCACAATGCAGGTGACAGTTTCATACTTCATAATACTTGACTTACACTCCCAGGGAATGATTGGTTGAAGGGTTTTTGGCTGGGGGGAAGGCCTGCCAGTCATTGGAGAAGCTAGCAATAAACTAACCTCCCCCCAAAATGTCTGGAGATGTTAGATACAAGGGCAGGTGATGTTAGAACAAGGAAGTCTACAGTATATGTTTTATGGTCTTCATACCATTGAGAAAGGGGAATTAAACTAGCACTCATCATTTGGGATAAAATTTCCCTTAGAGAATTGAGAGATCATTCATTCCCATTCTTTTGCTGTATAATGAAAAAGTATATCTGCATGATAAATAAAACATGGCACTTTAACAAATTCCATGAGCTTCAGCTATCCATGGTAGATATTTTAACCTGTTTCATCTGAATCATGTTGTACTATTCGTTTGATCTCTGCAGATCTTTTCTGGATCAGATATTCACAGGTAACTAACATATAAAATGTCTTTGTGTTTTAAGTACCTACATTATTAGTTTAATTTCATTAAAAAGGGTCTGTTTCATGGCATACTCATCAGGTTAATGGTGGAAGTAATATAAGAGGTTGAAATATTTTGTACACTTTATTAGCAAATTCAATCAGATGTCATATTTCAGTGGAGTCTCCAGACTTAATTCAGGCTGGCATCCAGCAGGATTTCAATACATAAAGCAAGCTATCAAGCTTTGGAAGGTACGCAGGAGTTTTCCTGGTTTAATGCCAGAACTCATGCAGGTACTCTACAAATGAGGAGATTAAAGATGGTGCCTCATGAGGTGGGGTATACTACAGAGAATTTGTAAAGAATACCTTTTCTTTATTTTCCATTTGATCCTAGGTTCATTTACTAACTTCCCACTGGAAGCCAGAGTCTGACTCTTTTGGATTTCTTACTGGTTAACAAAAATGAAGTAGTGTGATGGATTATTATTTACTTAACCTTGAAGTAAACCAAGCTAAGTGGTGCCATATCAAAGGAAGTGTGGTTTTGATATTGTGTGCAAAGACAGAATTGTAAACACCAATAAACCTGCTGGAGCTATTTAATAGACCCTTTGAGATGAGGGATATAGCTTGTCTACTACTAACGTCCTGTTGTCCAGCAGCTTTCACTGATTTGAGCAGAACTAATTTTTTTTTCAGCATTAAATGAAAAGTACTAATGAGCGAACTAACTTCTGACCTTTTTAGCACTGATGGGTTTGCTGAAGTTCTAATGCCACCAGGAGATGAGGTTGTGTTTACTATTATCTTAAGGAACAAACTTAAGATGTTTCCACTATGTGCTTGAGAAGTAAGGGATCTTTATCTCAAATCTAAATGCATGTAGACTAGACGTTAGTTCAAAGAGCTCATTTTCAAACACAGCAGCAGTGTAAAGAGAGTTTTCCATGTACTGTTAAGAATGTAGGCCTCATTTTACATTCTGGGTTCACTACTAATTATATTTTTTGTCTTAGCTATCTTGTTGTCTTTTAATACAGAAAGCATTTAATTATTTTTAATAAGTAACATGAACAAAAAGCAACCTTGTATGAGAGCGGTCTTTTTAGAAAGTCTCCAAGGCTGGGTTATGTAACTATATTGTTAACAGAGAAAATGCAGGCAAGGCAAAAACAAAAAGGACTTTGTGCATACCAACAGATATTGATGTTTTGATATCAAGGTACAAGAAATAGAAACATCACTAATTTTATACTGGCTTCATAGTCCTGTTCATCTTGCCTATTCACTAAATTTTTAAAACTTATTATCCCCTACTGCCTGCTATCAATCAGCTTCTTTATAATCATTTGACCCATTTGTTCCCATATGAAGAGTGAAAACCGGTATGAGGAGGCCTTCATCTAGGCAGCATCAGTTTTTTTTATTTATTTATCCTTAATCCCTCTCCCTGATGGCTTATGTTTATGCTCACAGATATGAAGGCCTGCAACTCATTCCTGTCTAGACATGTACATCCCCAGACAAACCTCTTTAAAGCAACGTGTGAGTTGGGTTGGTATAGGCAAGTACTTAACCTGGACCATATGTTGCATGTTATGCATCATTCTCACAACTAAGTGCCAGCATTGCAATAGCCCAGACTACTTCCCTCCCACAGAATGGATGAGCTAGCACTGGTCACTGACTTCCCAGTCTTCCTGCCTATCTGGCTTCTCAGCATCCAGGACAATAATTACTCAAAGGTCAGCTGGGTCATATAACATTATTCCTTGTCCTCTGTGCCACAGAGCCATAGCTTCTGTCAATTTACTGCTGACTTTAGCTGATTTATTATGTGTAATATGTGAATTGCAATTAGTTATTGATGCACTGAATGATACAGAGTTACTACCCTGACACACATATATACAGGCCAGTAGTGATTCTGCTACACAGCCTGGTTACCAGCAATTGTTTACTTGATTGTTTACTTTGTTGTCATTTGTTTTCTGGATAGAACTGACCATATAGAGAATTTAGACTAGCCACTCAACTAACATATTTTTGGGGAGATGGAAGGACAATAGAGCACTGGGAGACAACCCTTGCAGGCATGAGGAGGACATCCAGACTTCATGTCCACAATAATCAGTTGCCCAGTTTGACCCAATAATTTCAGACTGGACTACTGACCATAAATAAATCAACACTTGTTTCCAGATCAGAGCCTAAAAAATAACTTCTATTCAAATAAAATAATTGTGAACAAGCACCTCAGCTATCAGCCTTCTACTGGTTCTTAACATATATTTCTATCATCATAATTGCAAAAGGTCTTCATCATAGCCTCTGTCCTTTAACCTCCTTACCAATTCTTCTGCTCTTCTCATTTTATTTATTTATTTGTTTATCTTTTGTTGGCCAAGTTAGTCCCACTAGGCTAGGAGACTCTTTTCAGGGGTCCTGAGGTGGTAGGTATGCTATTAGAGGAAATTATGTGCACTATGTGTTGCACCACTGACACTTCTCATAAACCCATCCAGTTCAGAGTGTAATGATTTTACCCACAAAAATTTTCCATATGGCAATAACTTTATCAAATGTGCATGAACGCTTCTAGCAAATAAAAAAAGAGTTCACTGAGGATGGTTTTCTATAGGTAGTACATATTATCACCAAGTACTGTAAACTTCAACCCAAAAACATTGTTCTGAAGTCTCTCATAAAATTCCTAAAACTCTTTTTTGACCCCCCCTTAACTATGAAAAATAAATCATCTGTTTATGTCTTATAAAATACTATTAAATTCAAAAATATGGATCCCTATAAAATACTTCCATCTTAAATTGTCCCATAAATAAATTAGCATATACAGAGGTGTACTTAGCCCCCATAGCCTTATCACATATCTGTTTAAATTGTTCCCTGCAAGAATAGAAACAATTGTTATTTAGACAGAATTTTAAAAAAGTACTACTTCCTTCTTCAATATTTCATTTGGTAAAATATACTGTATAACTTTCCAATACTAATTATGTTGTATGGAAGAGTATAAACTACAGTCATCAGTAGTGACAAAAACATATAAACATATCCCTGTTGCTATTGTATGTAACCCAACATTTGTAAAAAAAGTTAATAGAATCCCTCACATGTGAATTTAATGCCTTCATATTAGGTTGTAACAATAACTCTAAAACAATTCCTACCTTTTTTACATTGCTGTATGGAGAACTTTTATGGGTAAATTCATTATATACTGAACAGAATGAGTTTATGAGTATAGCAGAAGTGGTGAGGAGGTTAAAGGAGAGAGGCTATGATGAAGTACTTTTGCAATTATTCTTGGATAAGGTTAATTGTGAAACAAAGAACAGGAAGGCAATTCAAAATAAAAGGGTTAGTGAGACTGAAGTTAAGAAAATTTATTTTGTTATACAATATGCCCCTTTTGAAGAAGAAACAGAATTTTAAGGAAACATTGGAATATCTTTGTGGCAGATTACATTTTTGGGTAAAAAATTACATTGTACTTTGAAAGTTGCTTTTATGAATTCTCTAAGTCTAATGGATAGGTTGGTACATATGGAAGTTAGGGAGGATTTTGAGAATGAAACTTGTAAAATTTGTAGTATTTTGTAAATATATGGATGAGGCATCATATTATAAGCAGAGTTAAATGTTTTCCAGTAAAAGTTTCCAACTGCTGTGTTAAGGCAGTACTGCACTGTTTGAAGTATCCATGCAATAAGTATTAGGGCAAACTATTTGCCAAGTTAGGGAACTCATTTTGGAACATCTTATGGACATTTGTAATAAGTCCCATTAGAGCCCTGTTACTATACATTTTGAAAAAGAACATGCTTCAAATGGCATTGGTTTAAAATATTTTATAATCTACAGATGTAATAATGATTATTTATATGTCCCATTATAGGCCTGCTACTATACATTTTGAAAAAGAACATGCTTCAAATGGCATTGGTTTAAAATATTTTATAATCTACAGATGTAATAATGATTATTTATATGTCCCATTATAGGCCTGTTACCACACATTTTGAAAAAGAACATGCTTCAAATGGCATTGGTTTAAAATATTTTATAATATACAGATGTAATAATGATTATTTATATGTTTGTCTGAAGTTTACTGCAAAATGCAGCTTGGTGTATTTTTACATGATACTTTTTATAAAGGACTTCATAATGAATTAATGATGAAATTCTTGTTATAATGTTGTAACTACTAGTCAAAGCAGTCTTTGTTTTAGTATTTATTAGTGATAAGAACCAGTAAAAGGCTTAATAGCTGAGGGCCTTCATGGCTCCTTTATTTGAAAAAAAGTTATGTTTTTATGCCCTGCTCTGGGACCAAGTTTTGAATTTTTTAAGTTTGATGTGAGAATTTGGTCCTTGGTGGAATAAGTGATGTAAAACTGGACTACTGACTATGTCTGAAAGACAAGAAGGAGATGATCCTTCTTCATGACTGCCACAAAACACATATGCTTGACAGCCACTAATGTAAATGACAGTGAGTCTCAAATTCATAGACCTGTTAGGTTCTTTTTGAACCTCAACTAGATGAAGAAATAGCATTCTCAACAGATAATCCATTAAAATATGCATATTACAAAATTCACACAAAGAACAACAAGCCATTTGCAGGCATTTTCTCGATAAAGCAAGTAATGTATCCAGGAAGAAAGGTGGCTTCTGGCCATTCATTTTAACAAGATTTTGTACTTTAGCTGTGGCATAGTTCTAAAAATAGCTTCTGGGTTTGAGCAACCTCTTCTCCTGGGCACAGAACATGAGCAGGAATAACCCATTAACAGAATTTAATACACATTAGATTATTAGTGTTTTTTTATTTATAGATGATAGTTGAACTAATACTGTATTCTTTCTCTGCAGTGCTCGTAAACGACCTGTCCCCTACTACAGACCCAGCCCTTCTACTCCTAGTTCCTGGAGCAGCAATTCCTCTTATAGTAGGAGTCACAGCCGAAGCCACAGTTATGACAGTTACAGCAGTTACAGTCGAAGCCACAGTAGGAGCAGATCACGAAGCCGGAGTCATAGTAGAGGTCAAAGTTATAGCAGCAGAAGCAGTTCAGAGAGTTTAACATTTTGAACGTACTTCAAAAATGATGCAAGACAGCATGAGTGGCTGAACTCAGACTTTTTTCACAGCCACAAATGTTAACAGGTCGGCTAAAGGTGGAAGCAATGATAAAAGACTGCACACGTGCGCACGAGCGCACACACACACACACACACACACACACACACACACACACACACACACACACACACGTGTGTGCGTGTGTGTGTGTGTGTGTGTATACACACACACATATATATATATATATATATATATATATATATATATATATATATATATGTATGTATATAAATATTTCCCCTGAAAAACATTTATCAAGATGCTGTACTTTTGCACCCTTTTACTTTGGAAACAACATCTGAAGCAAGAGTTTATGCAAGGAAATTGCGTCCTTGTCAAGTAAGCAAGATCACAAATACCTAACTTAATACTTTGCAAGGGCATTGAACAAGGTCTTTATATTAGAGCCAGTGTGTTCAACATGGAAAGAGCTCAATGAACAAATATACTAATTTTTATAATTATTATTTATTGGTTTGAACCCTGATGTGATGGTTATATTTAAAGTGGCAGATAGCTCTGCCATACACTGAACAGTACCACCAAGAACAGATAATGACTTAAATGACTCCAAAGCCAAATTGTCAACAGCAGTAATTATCGTATGGGTCCCCCCTCAGGGGTATATTTCTTTTCATATGACATTTGTCTGTCACTGCTTCTGACTTTCATTTATAAATGTATTCACATCAAAATAACTGCTAACCACTTTGCAGTGAAAAATGGCCTTTCATTGATATGGTCACACATACAGTGAATGTAAAATACCTACTGGTGTAATATATGTGCAGCGTCTTACTCAAAATAAGCAAGTTCACATTCGAGGGGGAGACCAGCCTGTTAAATCATGAGTGACAGAGTATGATGGAGTCATGGAAGTCTTCTCCTGTGTTAATCTGCAAATTTTTAGTAGTTCTCTTCATAGCTGAACAGAACGGTATCATACTTAAAGGTTACAGGTTGTAATTCTGAATATATGTCTGTCTGTCTTTGAATCCCAATGATTATTTTAGTGATATGACAGGCAGTGGTCCTACTGTCTGCATTGTGAAAGCTGCTTTCTGACTAGCATCATGTTTGGCAATATTTGTGAAACACTGCGCTCAGTAACGTGAATGGGTGAGTATGAATACTTCACTTTGGATAAGTGGTTTGTAATCAGTAACTAGCTATAGTGGTAACCTGACGACTGCGCCATCTGCTGCCATTAGTGCATCTCTTAAGTACTGGGCAGTGGAATGAAACTGATTAGTTGTCTCCATGGGGACATAGCGCTGACGAGCACTTTCTGTTGGGGAGGGGATTGATCAAAGATGAATTGGAGGGGTCTGTGATATTCTTGTAATGCCTTAGTGTGACTCTAGATTAGATTATAATTTGTAAAACTAAGAAGCATTCTTTCCTGGCTGGCATGAATGAAGGGACACGGCCATTTGTGAAATGGGGTTACAGGGATGGTATGTGGTGTCTGGTCAGATACCTTTCATTGTATAGTGTTGTGGCGTGCAGTCAGTTGCGTAATTGTTTTTGATTGTTGGTTCAACACGTTGTCACTCATTTTCTGATCACTGGCGTTCTGGTACATTGGTTACCTATATACTCAGATGCTGGTGACCACTGAGAGACAGTGATTCTGGCAATACAGTTTGGTTGTGTATGTTGAATTACAATAAGCACTCAGAAGTTCCAAGAGCATTAATTCTATTTATATTTTCTGGAATGTGCAGATCTGAATCTATGATATGAAAATGCACTTCCAAAATTGATAATTTTATATATGTTTTCTATATGAAAGGGTATTGTTATTCAGTTTTGCATGCAAAAACTCAAAACTTTTGATTTTTTAATATCCTTAAGTAAAGAATAATTCAGTTTGTTAATAAGAAAAAAAAAATATATTTTTCCACATAAATGTTTTATCTTTGCATTTTTAAGAGCTCAAGGGTAGATAAACTAGATATTCCATACATTTTAATTTACATTTTCCAGACAGCAGAACCAGTCTGTAACCAATATAACAATTTCATGCAAAATATCTGATGCAGAAAAATACCAGACATGACACTTTACAGAAACTTATCTTCTCCAGACGCAGAGTTAGAAAATGAAACATTAATGGTACGTGAATAATTATGTTTACAATAACAGCACTGTACAAACCATGCCGATCTAGCTATTTTTCATTAATTCTTGTTACAACTACTGTAAGTGATAATTATTTACAAACATGATACTTGTTAGTCCCTTTTCTAAAAGACTTGATCTCAGTGTAAATGTCCACTTACAATGAGGGCAGGTCTTTTGGAATCAGGTCCCTGTAGTAAGCGTGTTTATAGATAGGCCATACAACAAAGTAACTCACTTACCCTGAGAGCAAGTCTTATTGAATCAGAGCAGACATGTACTGACAGCAACTCTTTTGGAATATGTCCCTCTGTCTGTCTGCCACTAATGCAGACAGACAGACAGACACTAGCTAATTGCTACTTTTCATTTCAAGTATTAGATAAATTATCACAGTGAGACACTTTAGAAGTACAGGATCAAGTGATATCATTAAGTTTTACAGAAATATTTTGTATACAACATTTTTAGAAAGCACTTATGTTTACTGAAATGTTTTATGTTAAAAAGAACAAAATAACATAGAGACTTTGATTCAGTCTAACAGTAGGAATTGGCATATGAGATATTTGTCATCTTTTTGGCCAAGATTACTTAAATGTGTTTCTTCAAAAAAAAAATAAGTAAAACAAAATGAATTAAAATGTTTTACTGCTATAAAGAATAATAAACATTGCAGATCACAAGTTAGATATTTGACATTTAAACATATTGACAGATCAAAAAGGTGATGCACACCAATTGTTTTCCTTTTGGTTTTCTGCTGTCAACAAATTGTATACTATATTTATGTTGTCAACAAATTGCATACTATATTTATTCTCTGTCTACATTTGCTTCCCAATAAACATATGGACTGTATAACAATACACTATAGCATTTTCAGTTGATGTGATTTGAAACATCACAACTTCAAAGAGAGAATGAAATACATTATATACACATAATAAATTAAATCCACAATGTGCTCATTACCTTGTTCTTCCATGATCACAGATATTTGGAGTTTTTTCATTTCAAATTTTAAAAGCAAGAAAAAATGACGGGAAATTGGTTAAAAAATGGCCTTATGTTAAAAACAGACTTAACACGAACAGGTGTACACCACTATCCCTTGAGAGTCACTCTTCTTTAACATAATAAGACATGAAACTGAAGGAGTCTTGGTTGTTTTACATTTGCTTTCCTTCCTACCTATTCATAAAAATTATACATGTGCATGCAGCCACCTGACGTGATGCAATTATAAAATTTCGTCTGGCAGAACCTCAACCCCTCCCTCCAGTCTGTAGTACTCCAGATGTGTATTCCCCAAGAAAAATGTTTAAAATGTTGAAGTGATTTTAGCATGCTAGGGCAGTTTTATTGAGGTAGGCCAATACAGATAATTTTATTGTGTTTTTAAAGAGTTGGAATTTGTTTGGCATTTGATTTTTATCTCATGTACATCTATATTTATCTTGTAATCACAATACTTTTAAATGTGAAAATAATCAAACTAGAAAATCTGTAATTAAACAAAAAAAGGCAAAGCATGCCCTTTCAAAATGATGTCCAGCAAAGTACTGCTGGGGACCTGCTTACCAAAACCAAACTGCAAAGAGGACCAGAAACTGTCAGCATTGTGTACATTGGCCCACTACCCCACTCAGCCTATGAGGGCCTTCAATAATTTCTTACAAATCATATTAACTAGCAACACACAACACAGGGGAGCAGGAGCTAACAACCTTGACATATATGCTTAAAACAGATACAGTACTTTTTTGAGAAGACCTTAGATATCAGTGAGACTGAGAGGTACAAGTACACCCAGAATATTGAGGCTAAACTCTTAGCATTATCTCTACATCCACAGACACACACACACACACACACACACACACACACACACACACACACACACACACACACACACACACACACACACACACACACACACACCAGGCACTATATATGGAGAGTTTCAGAAGAATATCCCATCAAAAAACCTTAGTTGTCTTTCAAGAAGCCATAAACGGAATGAAGCAAGACCCTTGGCTCATACACAAAACAAAGTAGAAAGAACTCCATAGACCACACTAAAACAAACATGCAGAGTCACCATCCCATGCCAGTGTGGAGACTCCATAGTAAGAAAATATCTGGAATTAATACAGAACCAAGCCAGACTCAAGCTCATAAGGGGGAGTTGTGACTTGACATCCCCAAAAGTAACTTGGCAACTGGTGAGTCTATTGCAGGTAAAGCAGACACGTAGACAGGACATTATAAGGAGATCCTGGTAGTGTCTTTCATACCTGGGGCCAAAATTACGGATATCTTAACTAGGTTATAAAGGATCAATGTTAAATATAAAATTTGCAGTAAGGATGGTCTGAAAATTCTAACAATAAAATAACACAGTCAAAACATGGGGTGTGTTTTCACTATGTTCATAAAATATCACAGCTCTGTGTATCAACCTTCTGTATCCACAATTTGCCATAGTAAAATATTTCCATTCACATAGGCTACACCTACATTTTTCTATTTGGTTTTTGCCTCTGGTCTGCTGGAACCTGAAGTCTTAATCAGTTGTACATGTCCCATTCATTTCCTTTCCTGGAAACTGCGCCCAGGATCAAGGCAAGACTAGTCCAGAAGGGGTTATCATTCAGGCAGCCATAAGTGTGCTTTATGCCAATGCTGACATCCTGGCAATGAGGGCATTTATAATGATTTAACCCCATTCCTGAATGGGGGCCACACAATCCAAATCACCGGAGTGACTCAGAATTAATTTTAATGTGAGTGCATGCTTCCAGGCACTCTGATTGAAAGTTATCAGGAGAAAGTGTTTTTTTAACCTAATGCCTACCCCAAGTCACAAATTTGCATCATCGCTCCTTCTCTGAGGGATTGTGGCAGTGTGGGGCTGGTTCTGCACCACTCTACCCCACCTCCACTGCCTCCATCAGGCATCCAAGAAGCTAATCAAATTTGGGTTGCCTGGGTCACTGTCAGGGCTTTATCTCTCTATACCACCAGAGCTTCATAACATACTTTGACTGTGAAAAGGCTACATAAAATGTACTCAGACAAAATCTGCAATAACAGTTTGATCACAAACAGCCAGCAGTGTGCCCGAATTTACAAACAAAATAACACTACCACTGCCAAGCCAGATTGATGATTATTTACCTGTATTCAAATGGCAGCAGGGGACAATCATTTTCATTCATAGACACCCACCTGTAATAGCCACTCTATTAACTTTGTACACCTTATATGTCTGATTGTGACAGATAAAATGGCCATTGTATTTCACACACACACACACACACACACACACACACACACACACACACACACACACACACACACAAAACTAGCCCACTAATCCAGGTCAAAGACTATTTAAAACAAAAGCAAAGGTCAGTCATTTCATTCACAGACTGCATCTGTACTCACCAATTATATTTAGTTTATTGACTGGGTACCCCTCAGAATTCTGAATACGTTAATAATGGATACAATGATGCATTTCAACTTGTTTCACACAAAGAGTCAGTATACCTGCCAGAACTATACTGGCAAAACAAATAGTAGAATTACTTTTACAATGAAGTAAGAAAATGTGGGACGATATCTTATGAGCTTTATTTCAGTAATTGTTATATAATATATGGAGTATGTTTCAGACTAGCAGATGATAAACATAAATGATGCAAAATATAGAAATAAATATACTAACACAACTACATAAATTGCATTATCTTAACAGCTGCTTCTTGTTACAACATTAAGATTTAGATGATAAAATGTGCACCTAACAAAATAAAGTTGAATAGTAAGAGAAAGGGTAGTATACTAAATATACTGCCCACAGTGCATCTTAAGCTGACTAAATCACCTCACACAAGAATAGAAAGTGCTAAAGAGAACTGAAGCTAATGTAATGGACTGGGGTAGCTAAGCTGATACCCCTAACACTAAGTGTAAAAGAGAAAACACTTAACACTGTACAATATTAAAAAATATGATTGCTACAGCAAAGAGCTCAGAGCTTCATATTATAGCATCATGTAATAGTAGTTGTACACAGCAGAAGCTCTGCAGCTGTGAATTGGTAACAGCAATACTTTCAACTGCTGTCCACAGTTTGTAAACTTATTGTCATAGAAACCCTGCTAGCATGTATGCCTGAGGCTTGTATCTCTGTGTCTCTGAAAGTGCTACAATCACAATTTAAACTACAGTTATCTTCTGTGGTTTGCAGCATCAGGTGTTGCAAAGTTTGTAGCTCACTATTTTAATTAAAAAAGTAGGCTTTAAATTGTTTTGTTTTCTATTCATAGCCTTAAGAAGAAAACAAGTAACAGATTATGCCACCCCCTCCTACCAACTTGCATAGGACCCTAGGCAGGTGTTTAGCTTGTGCTAGAGGAGAATCTATATAGGTCCTACAAACACAAACATCATATCATTCAGTTTTATTCAACATTGGAGAGGACATTTGATTCATAGAAACTGATCTTAATTTACAAAGTTGATTTCAGTTGAGATCAGCTGAAAATAAATACATACAAACATACATAAATATGACTCAAGGGAAATTGTTTGAAAAAGGTGTGCGTGTGTGTGTGTGCGCGTGCGCGCGTGTGTGATACTGCGTGTGCATGTGACTGTGTGTGTGTGTGTGTGTGTGTGTGTGTGTGTGTGTGTGTGTGTGTGTGTGTGTGAGTGTGTGTGTGGAGGGGAGAGGGGCAAATTACTTTACAATCTCCTTGTAGGGGTCTGAACCCTTACTTTCTTGCTTAATCAGTTCCAAGGCTGATCCTTCTTGGGGGAAGGAGGAAAACATTGGTTGCATTTGGACAGCACTCGTATACTTGCATGGAACCGTATCTTTAACAAGGCACTTGAATTAACATGGTGAGGCAATTTAGTAAAGCAGAAGATAGATATAAGGCACTTCATATGAGGCGTGGCAAAATAAATTGTTGGTTACAAGGATTATGCAGCTTTTATAGAGCTTTGGAAATGTGCAAACTAATGAACCAGAAGTTATCTCCCATCACAGTATATGTTTCTGTCAGAAGATTACTTTTTAGCCACCTAGCATATAGTATGTCTTATGGCAAATGGTAGTGATAAAATACCAGATGGTATCTTTTTTGCCTGCTTGACTTGTGTGTGTTAGGTATGGTTATCTTTTTTGCCTGCATGAGTTATGTGTGCTAGGTAATTTAATTAATAGAAAACATCATGCAAGACAACTGAGCTCTTCAGACAGCAGCTTTCTCAGTGTTTATGACAACAGTACATTTTCCAAACAGAAATGTAAGCTTTTGAAAAAGAAGAACAGGCTGAAAAGTCATAATATGTAAATTTGACAGACTGAACTGAATATGCTGCATAAATATGTAGCTTATGATGAAGGGTATTACATTTACTGTCTTGTAGAGTTATGCCTCAATATAAATTATTATGTTAAAAACTCGCAGTGCATTTGTCTGTAATGTCAATGTTGATGGCTAGCTATTTATTTATGCCATTAAGTCTAACAAGATAATTACTCATACCTGTGACATACATTTGGATCTTATAAACAGCATGTTCCAGTGCTAACCCCCCTGTGAGAAAAGGCACTAAAAGGTACTAATGAAAAATATATTATTGTTTAGGAAACTATAATAAGAACTGCACAGCATGCCCAACATACAATTGTCTGTTTAATGTAATTTTGCACTGGTGTACCTGTGTTCTAGCTGGGAGTTATTAATACTCCCATACCTAAAAATCCACATTGAGAGACAATAGAGAGGGTACTGAAATGCTCAGTTAAGATTATTTATTTACTTGATTAGTAGCATGAGGTATACATCCCCCTCAACACATGATGCAATGACCGCTGAGTTAGTTATAGTCATTAAATGGGATGGAAAGTCTAAGCCCCCCAAATCATATGTAAATACATACACACACACAATAGTTTTGGAGACCTTGCTCTCTTTAAGAACATATGTTTTGGTACTTTACAGCTACTCATATTGTGTGGCGACATGTGTGAATGGGCGTTCCTTCGTAGAAGGTTGTGTGTTAGGCCCGGCAAGCCAGCATGTAAAAATCTACTGCCAATCATTAGCGGACCGGAGTTCGGCTGTGGCGACCCCTAACCGGAAAAAGCCGAAAGACACACACACCCACACACACACACACACACACACACACACACACACACACACACACACACACACACACACACACACAGCTACTCATATTGACTCTGTATGTAGCATTTTAAGATGCTGGAATTAATCCATTCACCATGTTTCTTTGATTCGTGGATTAATCTGCACTGGCCAGAACATTGCAACATGGTTTAAAGAACAGAAGAACAATAAAACTATTTTCAAATAATATTCCCTGAATCTCACAGTGCTGAAAATGGTGTAAAAGAAAAATAAGTGTAGCCCAAATGACAATTAAATTTCCTGGGGGGAGGAGGTCAGCTCAGTCCACTCCCCATTTTATTAATTATGTCTAGGGTTGCGTAGTACCTGAAGAAAAGTACTTTTATGTAGCTCTGTTTGTTGGTCAGTGCTAGAAAAGCATCCAGTACTGGGATGTTTTTTGAATTGTTTAGAAAAGCAGCAGTTTCCACACTAAATCTGTGGTAAACTGTATCTGATTAAAATTTGAATATAAGAAATGGTGATGAATGTATGTTTTAGACAGCGCTGTCAATAGTACTGACTACAGTAGCAGTTGGCAATCTGCACAGGAGCTTGGTTCTTGAAAGCAGTTTTTATTAAAAATAGTTGAACTGCCCCATTTAGAAATTAAGGTATATTATATGCAAGAAGCTTGAAGGTCATACTGCTGTCTCTGTATGACTTGTTTCTTTCTTATATTTGGTACTCAGTACATTCTAGTGAATACAGCCCTATTCAACTGATTTGGATATATGGAGGGTATATAAAACATCCCAACAAATCTCATTTTATACTTCATGGCTATGGGTTATTTTTGTAGTTCTGATGGCTACTGTAGTCTGGTAATGGTTCTGAAATGGAAAGCCACCTTATGATACTATCAGAATAGATGGTCATTACTTATTTACAGTAGGAAATGATTACCATACAGTGAGGTGTTTAACTCAGATTATATTTGTACAGCACCAGCAATATATGTTAAGGAAAACATATTGGCATGTGAATGGCTAGCCATGGACCTAGTCCATCCCACTTAGTGACCAGTATTTATGGCAACTATGAGGACCCATGTAAGTGTATAAATATTTGTGTGTGTGCCCTTTCCTATGAAAGCAGGACAGGATGTATTATCTTAGCATAAGTTAAAGAATATTCTTCTCTTCAGTCTTTTGACGGGACAGTATTAAGCTAGAATCTGAATTTCTGCACTAGTATTTTAATATAAACATAATTTTCAACTGTACTTTTATATTTAAATATGTCAAAAATCATTTTGCTAAGGTACTTCAGTGCTCTATCTTTATATGTGCTTTGCTGTATAAGCTGAGTATGCTTAATGATGTAGCACTGCTCATTATTCCACAATGCAGGGACCTACTGCCTTGCAAATTTATTTCTTGTGTCATTTCTACCCCATATACTGTATAAAATAACCCAGACCCTGAAACAGTCATTCTGTAAGTTTCTGTAAAGAATAAAATTTCCTATGCTATGCTGCCAAAAAAAGAGCTTAAACAGAAAAATAAGAACACCTCTCATTTTCTGCTACAAACTGAGTGATATATGCTTCATGTAAACCTATATTATTAAGTATAGCTGAGCATATATGAACTGCAGAAAGAACTGTATCCATCTAAAGGCCATTTTTATTTTACAAAGAGTAGAAAAAGCATTTTATGGACTAATGCTTGTTTTTAATTATTGTTTACATTTGTACATGCTTATCCTCCATTATGTGGCACATGCTAGCAACTTAGTTTGAACAAACTTGTGTTGGTACAAAAATATTTCTTGGCTTCCTTATTGGCGGATTTAACAGACACTATGTTGTAGTAGTAGTAATATATGACTAATACCGAAGGACCCCCAAAACCGTCACCATGCACTGTGGAGTACTTTAGTGGTGAATTTCCTTTATGTTTGGTTATCAAAATGGTCCTGTAATGTTATCAGACGGACAAGGGATGAAAATGCTTCAGCCCAGATTATGTTGAAGTAAGGGGAAGAAAAGCGGAGAAGAGACATACCAAGAAATAAAATGCATATTGGCTGGAAATGTTCAGTACAGTTCTACGATTGCTAGCAAATGTTGTAGATCTTCAGATAAGTGAAGATTATTATCTGCTCAGAATTAATTTTTTTCTGACTTGGCTGTAATATTTCCCTGGTGACTAAGCATTCATTCATATATTTATTTATGTATTTATTAACATGTTTGTCTGTATATATATGCTTGTTTATTTATTGATGTATTTATTTATTTAATTATTTATAATAGCAACATGAAACAATTATTATAAAAAGAGATAAATGTTCACCATTATAAGGTAAGAAATATTTAAAATTATATTTTCAACCGTATAATTAAGCTGGGAACAACAGGCCTTCAGGTGCTATAATAGAATGGTTTCAACAATAACTGATCAATTTATAAACATTCTGCAAAGCTACAATGTGATGGCTTGTAATTTAATGTTGTTTGATGCAGTGGGAGAGGTATACATTTGTCTGCTGTATGTCACTGTTAACAACAGACTATTTGTACTGGAGGACTGAAATGCCCTAGGTGAATACAATGTCAGCTTTGGTCGATTCATGAGGGATATGTAGTCCAGTGCAACTCATAAAACAGCGAGTGAGATTAAATATAACTGAGGCAAACCTGAACTCTTTACCATCTCTACTCTGACAATCATTTTTCCTTCTGTCCAACATCCAAAAGAGAAAAGTTTATGCTAACAATGATCCTCACCCACCACTGCATGTGCCTTTATATGGATATTGAAACAGTCCTAGAACAAGATTTTACAGAGTAAAATAGGAAAAGAGGTCTGAATTTAGAGTTCTGTTACAAGCTTATATTTGAGTTCATGGTATCCAGAAAGGCTTACATAATAGACAAAATCATTATCCTTAGTGCTAAAGCAGCAAATTGTATTTGCATTACGTATTGTTTTTTTCTTTGTGCAGCCATGGTGGTACAGAGGTAATGTTGTTGCCTCACAGCAAGAGGTTCTCCTGTTTGATTCTTAGCTGGAGTGCCTTCTGTGTGGAGTCTGCATGTCCTCCCTGTGGTCAAGTGGCCTCTGAAAGACATGTGAATGGGCGTGCCTTTGCTGAAAGTTGAGCGTCAGGCTGGCAACTCGGCACCATAAAAATTGACTGCCAATCACTAGTGGACAAACAAACATAAAAGAATAAAAATTATTTGGAAAAGAAAAAAAGCATGGTTACATCCTTCCGATGAGCATTCCGTGCTTCTGAGGTTCTGGAACCAGGCACTGCTGTGGGTAACTGCAGAGAAGAACATTCCACAAGTTGATACTTGTGAAAGTGATAGTCTGCATTACTTAAAACACATTAACATTGACTACTGTCATTTTATAATTCACTCTTATTCTTTAAAATACATTCATTATCATTTTATTCGCAGACACGCATGTGCGCGCGAGCACACACACACCCACACACACACACACACACACACACACACCAAATCTACCTCCTTTTCAGCTCTGATAGCATCCTATAATTGCAATCAGTATACGATAAATACCACTCAATTATTAGTACATGGAACCCTTAGCATATTAACTGAAGGCAATATTTCTAGTTCCAGTCTGAATTCAACACTTAACTAAGTCTTCAATTTCCAAGTGTATTTACATCGAGCACAGTGCCCATGTTGTCCTGTAAACATCAAGCAAATGCTGGTGTCTGTGGCAAAACTCAGGGTGTCTCAAATGTATCTGCAAATGGTATTTTCCATATTACCATTTTATGGTACACTAGAGTCTCCTTAACCACCACCTATTTTTTAATGGCACTATTGGTAAACATTGCATAGCACAAAGACTCTTTAATATGCAGTGTAACTTTGTACCAACATCTGTTGTGATTCAAAAAGAATTTGACACAATGGGGCAAGACACTGTATGCAGCATAACTCCATTATTATATGTACACATAGTGCGCCATCCACATATGAGACATGAAAATTACTCTTCCTCTGATCATATTGGTGGTGCAGTGGTGCAGTAGTTAACATTGTCACCTCACAGCAAGAGGTTCTCTGGTTTGATTCTTGGCTAGGGTGCCTTCTGTGTGGAGTCTGCATGTCCTCCATCCATTCCTGTGGGTTCTTTTGGGTGCTCCGGTTTCCTCCCAAATTCCAAAGACATGCGTCTGGAGCATTTCTCCCTGGGCCTCCTCTGAAAATGGGCTCCATCCCAGTCAGATTTTCCCAGTAAACAAATGTTAAATAAATAAATAAATAAATAATCATGTGATTCACAAACAACAGACCATGCTTGTAAGAACTAGTCTGGTCACAATGGTATGACTTATGAGACTACAACTGAATACAAACACAAATAGCCGAGCAGCAAATCAACACTAAATTTTATAAATACATAAATAACTCTTCTGCATCATACACAAAAAGCCTACTGGTAATGGAGTTCCCTGTGGTGCAGACAACCCTGATAGCACAACCATACATTACTCCAGCCCGACACAGGGACACTGATGAGGTCACACCAATGGGAGCTTACATAACAGATTCTCTAATTATGTTCCACTGGTAATGATTCTAACTCCGCTGTCATACCTAATGAATGGAAATTCTTTGTGAATTGCAGTTAGGCACAATGGATGACCACAGATCATTAATGAGGTATGAGTCTTAACATACTTTTTTATAACTATTCATTCCCTGTTGTGCTGTGTTATACTTCAGTGCCAGAAGTGTAACACAGTGATTAACAGTATCTGTAGCATGGGAATGTATACTACACATACTGTACAATGGACTCCAAGGTGCCATTTATAAAAACAGACATTCCTTTTTGTACTGTCATTCAGCACTGGGAACCACATCTGTGAGACTGATACTGAACAACAATATAATAAACACAGAGTACAGAGTACCTGTATTCCTCTGAGCTCAATGTATATGAATAACAGAGTAGAAATATTAAGTTATATTAAAATTATCATCAGATGATATATTGATTAAATACAGTGACCATCAATCAACCCTCCTTAATAGAATGGCAAGCAGTAAAGTGCACATTCAAGCATTCTTAGTGATTGTCTCATATTCTTCTTATAGTGAAACTCACTTGTATACTTCCCCAAGTCCTCCCCACCTTAAAGTATGATTCATTTAAATATCATCACCGCAAGTTTAAATATATATCTGTGTGTTCTGTGTAGCTTGGTTCCTCTGAGGAGGTATGTTTGTGACCACAGCTTCAAGACTGCATTTGCCCTTAGCTGCCATGATAGTCTTTCAGTAATGTTTAATTTCTTGAAGTGTTGCAACATGCAGGCAGGTAAAAATACTAAGTCAGTTATTATATGTGTGCTTGTGGGTAGGACAGGGAAAATATTTAGTCACTCCATTCCACATCTCCTTCATACCTTTCAACTGTACATATTTTTGCAGAATGTCCAGATTTTTGCCTCAGATTTTTGGTCTGTTCCTCATAAAATTTGTGATTTTCTAACAAATCACTGGGATGATCTGAGGAATGAGGCCTTTGTCCCCCCATTCTATCAGGCTTTGTCGAGATTTTTTGTGCTAAGAGGTTGAGAGATATGATCTCCTTCCATTGCAGTTTTTCAACTTAAATGCTGAACAGACTGGAAATAGAGGTTTTTCTACACTGGTTAATTTTCTGCTCTTCAAAGACTGCAGCAAACTGCATGTTTTTCTACCAAAAGGCAAGCCCTCATTACCACCGTACCATTTTATTATATTGTTTTTCCCTAATACCACTGAACCTTGTGGAAGGAGTGATTAATAACATACAGAGAAAAGCTGACAAGCTGTTTCTTTGGCAGTTTGTGCGAACATCAGAAACACTATGCAGTTGCGTACAAATAAATCACTGCTGTATAGAGTAACCAACGATGTAACACAAGTTACTACCTCAAGCTATGAACACTGAACAATTGAGATTCAAACAGTCTCATATCAAACAACAGCAAGTTCTTTCCTGATATGATTTTTTCGTGCCACATACTTTCCCATGTAATACTGACCATATCTGTGCGCTGTAGCTTAAACTAATCTTGAGTAAGTCATTCTACTACTAGATTACTAGACCATTAGTTGTGCCGCTCCAAATTATATCGACAAGTTGCTCTTCTTGTGAAAGCAGCTGAATAACATCACGATGGACTACTACTGGATGTGTATAATATTAACATCATGAGTTTTATAATTCACTTGTACTTATCCGGAAATTTGGGAATACAGATTAGGAATTTTTTCTGCAACCTTGCCAGATTCACTTTTCTCTTTCTGTAGAGTTTTCTTTCCTTCCCAAACTGCCTATAGCTGTGCTTTCCTGAAAAAAGAGGAAACCTGCCGGAATGATATCCTTCAACATGAAGTGAAGCACTTTCCAAAGAGGCCTTTGGATATCTTGTATCCTTCTGATTCATTTTGGCACATTCTGAGCCTCTTCAGCAGCTGTTATTTTGTAAGCCAGTCAGCTCATGAGCTAATTTAACCAGTTTTGTTTACATAACCTTTTATTCACCTACCCATTAAATCCTAGCCCCTCCAAATGTTGGCACCCACTGTAAGACCATGATTATCACCTTTCTGTTCCATACATAGTGATCTGCATAAGATATTTCTGCTGGCACCACATGATCACCTACCTTCTAAATCTTAGTCTCATCATTGTGATTAGGGGTAGCAGTGTACCCCCACTGTATATAATAAGCCAGCCATTTTCCCAGTACAGCTCATACATGCAAACATCATGATTTTCTGTGAATATATAGAGACAAGGCATATACTGATTTCTAATTACCATTATTCACTGCAGTGGCTAATTCTTGTGCAACATCTGAACTCCTACCTGTCCACAGACATTTAGGGATACTCATACTGCCACTAAGTGGCATATCTTCCTGACAAACATCGAACACTCCCACCTAATTTCTATTTCTGCTCATTTGGGTTGCAAACTTAAGGAAATATTCAAATGTTGACATCTGTTTCATCGACACCATTTTATCAGAAATAGATGATTGACAAGTATGTAAGATTGACAATCCACAAGTAGGGGGAAATACCCTTTTCCCATGGATCATGCATTCTTGGAGTTTGTATATATAATTAACAGGGTGCACCCACCACATGGGGTCTGCAGGGTGGGACTTTCACCCCCTGAAAAAAACATTTGTTTTTGGTTTTGCCTGCTTCAACATGAATCCTCAAAGCATGAGCAGTAGCTGTTGATGTTCTGTTTTTAGATTTTCTTTTATGCTGACATTACGGACATCAGTATTTTGCATGTTTAGTGTAAAGCACTACACTGATTATACACAAGGATCTATGGTGTGTGTGTGTGTGTGTGTGTGTGTGTGTGTGTGTGTGTGTGTGTATGAAAATTGCTGCATATAGCATTTATTAAACCATAAGTACACAACCACGCACCCCAATGCTAAGATTTTCTTGTCTATTTAACACACACACACACACACACACACACACACACACACACACACACACACACACACACACACACACACACACACACAATATGTCTTCTCAAAATCCGATGTGAACTCAAAACTCACACTACTTTACATGCACAGTCATTTACAATGACAATTGCAACTGCTCACAGCAGAACAATATTGTAATAGAATCAGTCTGACTATGACCCCCATTTCCGGAAAAAGTGTTTTCAAATACTATATGTTGAAATAGAACAACAAAGGAGTAAAAAAAGATCCTTAAGTTGACTGACTCTATGCTTCACATTTTCATAGTGTCTAAATTACTAATACTTTGGATTTTCATAGTCAAGTCAGTCCATTGCCAGATGGGTACAATTGCCAATGCTTCGTTTATGCCCATTATCATGGAACGTTATGCTTCTTGCATTTCCTGGTCATGCTCCTCCTTATTATTGATTGATTTGCATCTTCCTGTATTTCTCTTTTAGGAGTGATGCTAATTGCACTGTAACAAAAAAGACTGTAAGCATCCTTCTGGCGTATGCTACCTCAACCTAATGATGTCATAACTGAGACTGCTTGCAGCCTACAGGAATCCATGAAGCATACCTAGGAATTTAAGGTTTACTGACTAGTTTCCAGCTTTTCTTTCATAGCTATAAAATAACCAGGTACAGCTATGAAATCTGTAATTATAAACTTGCGGCTGTTTAATGAAGACACATGGCTACTGTCCCTGAGGTTCCTGTTCTTATGTTTTCTGTTCATGTGAGTTGATATTTTTAAGGATTACTTTCATAAATGAGAATATGTATAAACAAGAAAATGTGATATCTGTGTGAACTTGATAACAGCCTGCTTTGGCATTCATTTTTAATGTCTGTAAAATTCAAGTTCTATGATTTAAAACACTTATACTGCTGAGCCCATTTTTCCAGATACATTCATTAAAAACATAAAGGAAATGCAATTGTGTGGTGCTTTAAAGACTAGACTGCTACTACAGTAAACCTGAGCTTGCTATCTCCAAAACTGTTCATGAACCAGTTTCCTCATCTATAGAACATTATTTTGAAACTATCAGTTATAGTGATGTAAAATTTATTTATTTTAAATTTATTTTAATTAACTGCTGTGATGAAAAAACACCAGTCAGCCATAAAATAAAACTAAACCCAAGGTGGTAAGTTGTCTAATTTGATTTGATTGCTGTGTTTTTCATAAACCCTATGATATTTAATTCCTGGGTGTGCATTGTATTTTACCATGAAATGTGTTAAAATATAATATAATACAGCCCTTCATTCTGTATTTATTGTATATCACAAGGTCTCTAGAAAGGTACTGTGCCAGGACCCAAGTACCTTTTCTGCTGTGGAACATACATTAAAAACCCATGAAATATACCACAGAAAAGTTTACGGCATTTAAAATGTATTTTAGATGAGCTATTTTTGAAGGAAAATGAAATCTGGGTCTGCAGTAAGCATGACAGAGAAATGATTTGTGCCACATGACATTTCTTATCCAATGAAATTTCTAGTTTTTGTTAGTGAAAATATATTCTTTATCTTTGTCCTGACCCCAAAAGATATAACTGAAAACCACCATAGAAAAGACAGGCAGTAAGATGCAGAAGTTAAGAAGGCCTCTTCTTCACTGAGAATAATTGTTTATATAAGCTGTTTTGCACATGTGCAAGAAGAACACTTCATTCTGAAACCTGCTTTTATTTTCTTATTTAAAATTTTCCAGCAGATATAATAAAGGTACTTACATATCAATTATGTATCTCTACATGCCTAAGACCATAAGTCATACTGTTTTGAGTTGTAGGAACATAACATTTTTGCAATAGCCAGATGTGTTTTTCCTTTTCTTTCTTTACAGTAAATGCAAGTAAATTATCTGAAATGTGTTAGTACTGGTCCCAGTTGCTCTGGCATAGTGGCAGTCATAAATTTGTCAATGTATCTTGTTTGTTATTTACTGAACAAAAATGTGCACAAAAGGAATTTGTGAGAATGTGTTTTACTTTGTAAAATATGAATGCTAGTGGTGTTTCAGGGAACTTTCAGTCTTCCTAAAGTTCATTTAAACCTTTGTCTCCTGCTCCGTAATTCATATAACATTTTTAAGAGATACCATTAAAAAAACAAATGTTCTGTAGACGGACCTTTCTGTGTCTTGTTTTTCACTCAGTTGTAAGTAAAACAGTATATTCAGTGATCTGGTAACATGTAATAAAGCATTCTATGACATACATTGCTGATATTAATGAGTTTATCTTGTGTTCTTTTAAATTATTGATTTATTTTCTCCCCTTTTATTTCTCCATTCAGCAACCACCTGGCATATATGCCTTTGTTAATTAAGTCTGTGAAAACTAAGATGGCTACACGTGGTACTTTATTTATTCCATGTTCTCCATGAATAGTCATTGTTTATTAATTCAACTCATAATTGTCACCACTGGAACTTGCTCTGGAATATTAAAAAATGTAATAGTGTACTAAAATTCCATTTTATGTACAATCTGAAGACAATGGTGCATTGCAGTGATAACAAAATGATCAAAGCATCACTGTATTTTTTATTTCTAAAAGACTTCCACATTTCCTCTATGTCCCTGTCACATCCATAAAAATGGTGCATTATTATCCTTCAGAAACATATTCTTCTTCCATTAAGAGAGTGTTATGTATTTCCTCAAATATTTTTTTATTTTCAATTAAAATAATATTTACATAATATGTTTTAAATATTTTAAACAACGATATGCAACATTTACAATAGCCTGACTTTCAGTTATATACGCTGTATGTTATTAAATATAGAATTAACAGATCAGTTATCAAAGATAAAATATTGATTATTGCAGAGTGTCCAACAAAGATATAACTTTCTTCCAAGGATTATTTACCAGTGGCCTCAGATAGATTCGTAGTTCTATGATTTTTATTTCCATTGATGCAGTTGTCTTCAGTAAAGTGTAGAATTCTTCCAAGGTCGGGGGTGTATTTGAATTCCACCTTCTGGTTATGCATTTCCTAGATATAGCAAGTATTGTCCATAACAAATACCTATTTGTCTTATTCAGGTAGGGACCTTCATTTACATTTAGTATAATCAATACTTTAGTTAAGGTAAAGGATTCATTAAATAAAGCTTGTAAAAAATGATTGATTCCATTCCAATATGATTTAATTTTATTACATTCATAAAAATATGAATCCAGTCAGCTTTATTTGACTGTTCACACCTCCAGCAAAAACCATTTGTAGTAGAACTGATCTTTTAATTCTATCTGCTGTTAAACATGCTCTATGTAAGTATTTCCAGTTAAATATTTTCCAGTACTGTGTGTTAGAGGTGTAATTAACTGATAGTAAGATGTTAGTTTTAATTTCTTCTGTTAACTGCAATGAGTGACCTTTGTTAAGAACTGCCAGTATGATGGTTTGGGAATTGTTTAATATGTTATTAACTCTTTATATAGATTTGAAATGGAATTTTTCTTTTCACAACTATTATATATAAATTCATACAGAAAACTTATTAGATTTGGAATATATTTAAATGAGGAATTATTAATTAATATGCATAAATCTTGAGTATACATTAGAATGCTTTGTAAGGTTAACCAGTCCTGTGTTGAATGTTGTAAGCAGTCTTTATAATATGTATATCTAAAACATTTAATTTATTTACACAATAAAACCAGCATAAGAATCTATTTTGTTCCCAGGAGGTTATTGTTTCCCTATATATTTTGTGAGGAAAGTTCTTAGTAATAGTAAATGGGGTTAAAAGGTCAAACCATAGTTTTAGATCTATGTTTGCATTGATAAGTTTCCTAAAGGAATTGATGTAATGATTAATCAGTGTTGTTTTAAAAGGTTTTGTTATGTTATATTGTATACTTATGCATAGTATGTACCAGGATTTGTTTGATTTGTCTACTATTATATTTTTTTAACAGATTAAATTCATTTGTTAATATATTGGTTGTTAATTCATTCCAGTTGGCAAAATAATTTGGGTTTATCCAGTCTATTGCAGTTTTAAGCACAGATGCTTTTATATATGTTTCTATTTCTGGCAAGTTCAATCCTCCTTGTTTCCAGGGTCTAATGTGATGAGTTAGAGCTACTCTATTCTGTTTGGGATACCATAAAAATTTTATTAAACATAAGTTTATTTCTTTAAGAATGCATCTTTCAGGAATTAACTGTATTACTAATGCTACATATAGTATTTTTGGCAATAAGACCATTTTTATTAAATGTAGAAACACTAGTAGGAGACACCAACACGATATATCAGCTTCTCTGTTAAGAAATCCAAACTCGAAACAGCTTACAAATCAAAAATGCACTTTAATGGAAAAAGAATAAGCGCTTTCGCATAGTGCAAGGCTACGCTTCATCAGATAAAATCACAAGAAATATTACAAGCTTAAATAATGTCTATTTTGGCGGGATAGTTAACTAATAAAACAATAAAACAATAATTGAATAATTGCAATGTATTTCAATCTGGATGCCTGCTAACCAACAATGATTGCTAGAACAATCGGCCCCAAGCATTGCAGAAACTCCCACAACAAGAGTATATGGTAAAATGCATATACAAAAGAATATATATACATAGCATCAATATAGAGATCCTATACATGTTACAAGGTTACTTAACATATTCTTCCACTGAGCGTAGACCCCATAATTATGACAAACTAATAGAAGTCATATACTTAAGGCAACAAGCTTCAAATATGGGGAAGGTGGAACCAGCAAAAGAGTATAAAGCTGATATGATGTTCAAGTGCCAAAGAGACGCATCCGGAAGTAAACATAATCAACGCACACATAAAATATATCACACAGAATGTCCTAATGTTTCAGTTACAATAAAAACTACTAAAAACGCAAACCCTATATAGAAGAAGCCAAACTGGCAAAGCTAAATATATAATTCTATATAAATATAAATGCTCTGGCTACCTATGGATCCATTAAAAATAGCAAGCACACTGCAACAAACAAAAAATACTTCCAAAATAGAGCATTATAAATATATAGCTTCATAATAAGCCTTTAATACTCAAAAATAAAAAATAGCAAACACAAAGATACTATTAAAAAAATAGAACCGAAACTTTTGTATATGCAACAATGCTGCAAGCAATATTCAGATGCATAAAAAACCACAGAGAAACCAGTCTTGTAAACAAATCAAACGTACCTGTTGTCAAATTCTGGGAGACCCAAAGAATGTTACATCCCAACCAAGAACTGAGTGCTGTAAAGGGACAATTGACCAGAGTATACCATCCAACGATAGATAAACCCCAAACGATAGATAAACCCCAAAAGACAACAGAAACGCAGTAGACACCAAACGCAAAGTCGTCAGTAAACAGACTGCTCGAATGACATATTGTTGCCTTAGATCACATGATAGCTCTATAAAACAAGAAGATAGACGGAACAAACCGTCAAACAACTATACATACTCCTTTAAATCTAACAGTGTAACTGATTGTTACATTAGTCAACATATTACATGGAACAACTTGAGAAGGACCCCAAGTAGACCAATACATCTACAAGAAAAACACTTAAGACTAAGTACATTAAATAGAAAATCTAATAAATGATAAATTCAACAAACAATATATGTAAAAATATATCTACACTAATAAATGGTGAGTTTCATGTAGTAAACATAAAACATCACATGCATTAAAAACATAGGAATATATAAAACAACTAATGATATATATCTAAATAACATAAATTGGGGTGTAATATAGACAATACTGTGTTGTGTCGAATAGATAAAACAAGACTAGGCTGAGGGCAATGACTAAATACATATTCGATAATAAAATGAATAGAACAAAAAATTCAAGGATTAGAAGAGTATATTAAATCTGGCTTAGCTCACAACTACAACAGATATCACTTCCTATCCAACAGTATTGGCTTAATGGAAATAAAGCCATTCAGCCCAGGGGGTATGTGAGCTGCCAACCTTAGAATCCAAACCAGCTCAGCTTTTGCTAAAGCATTATCGTTATCTCCCCCTCTCATATTCATAGGTAATATTTGCAGTACCCTAAAAATAAATGAATGTGTACCATACTCATTTACATGCCTAGCCAGAGCATTAGTGTCAATGATTTAATTTTATTACATTCATAAAAAATATGAATCCAGTCTGCTTTATTTGACTTTTCACACCTCCAGCAAAAACCATTTGTAGTA
The DNA here is from genome assembly GCF_019279795.1 of Protopterus annectens. Classification (NCBI taxonomy): domain Eukaryota; kingdom Metazoa; phylum Chordata; order Ceratodontiformes; family Protopteridae; genus Protopterus; species Protopterus annectens. The sequence continues at coordinate 1,142,301,963 of NC_056741.1, read as the reverse complement.
GTACTGATCTTTTTAATTCTATCTGGTGTTAAAAATGCTCTATGTAAGTATTTCCAGTTAAATATTTTCCAGTACTGTGTGTTAGAGGTGTAATTAACTGATAGTAAGATGTTAGTTTTAATTTCTTCTGTTAACTGCAATGAGTGACCTTTGTTAAGAACTGCCAGTATGATGGTTTGGGAATTGTTTAATATGTTATTAACTCTTTATATAGATTTGAAATGGAATTTTTCTTTTCACAACTATTATATATAAATTCATACAGAAAACTTATTAGATTTGGAATATATTTAAATGAGGAATTATTAATTAATATGCATAAATCTTGAGTATACATTAGAATGCTTTGTAAGGTTAACCAGTCCTGTGTTGAATGTTGTAAGCAGTTTTTATAATATGTATATCTAAAACATTTAATTTATTTACACAATGAAACCAGCATAAGAATCTATTTTGTTCCCAGGAGGTTATTGTTTCCCTATATATTTTGTGAGGAAAGTTCTTAGTAATAGTAAATGGGGTTAAAAGGTCAAACCATAGTTTTAGATCTATGTTTGCATTGATAAGTTTCGTAAAGGAATTGATGTAATGATTAATCAGTGTTGTTTTAAAAGGTTTTGTTATGTTATATTGTATACTTATGCATAGTATGTACCAGGATTTGTTTGATTTGTCTACTATTATATTTTTTTAACAGATTAAATTCATTTGTTAATATATTGGTTGTTAATTCATTCCAGTTGGCAAAATAATTTGGGTTTATCCAGTCTATTGCAGTTTTAAGCACAGATGCTTTTATATATGTTTCTATTTCTGGCAAGTTCAATCCTCCTTGTTTCCAGGGTCTAATGTGATGAGTTAGAGCTACTCTATTCTGTTTGGGATACCATAAAAATTTTATTAAACATAAGTTTATTTCTTTAAGAATGCATCTTTCAGGAATTAACTGTATTACTAATGCTACATATAGTATTTTTGGCAATAAGACCATTTTTATTAAATGCAATCTGTCTTCAAAAGTTAATATAATTTTGTTCCACTTTTCTATATATTTTTGTTGTTTCAATAATGTTTTTATAATTTATTAATATTTTGTTTATATTTTTGCATAACACTATTCCTAAATAATTTAGCATAAATTCTTGTTTTCCTATGATGGATTTATCTGTAATTTGTAGTTTTTTTTTCTTATTTAAAAATAGAAATGTTGATTTTGATCTATTAAAGTGTAGACCTGAAATCTTATAAAATTTCTCCATTACTTCTTCTAGCTCTCCTAATGACTCTCTGGGGTTTGATAAAATATCATCAGTAAAAAGCATTATTTTAGATATGTACTGGTCATAGACTTCTATTCCTTTTATTCTTGGATTACTGCTTATTATTTCTGCAAGTATTTCTATAGCCAAAGCAAATAAAATAGGAGAAAGGGGTCATCTTTGTTTAGTACCTTTCATTATATGGATAGAGTCTGAGGTGAAAGGACCTAATTTAATGTAGGCTAAGTTATTAATATATATGTTTTTAGTATTATGTATTTCCATAATGTAAATATATTTTCATACAGTTATATATCTAGTCATTAAAATGTAAACCTGGTGGTCTGATGAATTATCTAATTAACTTGCTCAGGGTTACACATTGTAGAATTGGAAACTTCTGGAATCAAATCCAAGACTAAAGGATGAAGTTTGTTGGCAAGTAACAGACACATTATGTTATGATAATTCATATTTCCGTAGTATACAAAGGCTCAGTTTTCCTGTGCCTTATGTTCCCAGCCCTGTTAATATGTTATTCTGGAGTGCTATGGAATACAATAGAAGTTCCCAAAGGGAAAAAAAACCCAGTAATAATACCAAAAAACAAAAAAAGACCCAAGCAGCTACAAGTTCCTCCACTTTAATGTCACGAAACAGAATGTTAGACAAAAAGTCCCACACACTAAGCACTTTCACCAATATACAATGGCTTCTTCAGAGTTGAGTGGGAACTGATAACAAATACATATAAAAAGATGAGCATCATCAAAGTGTAACCAATCAAGTACTAGAAACAATTAAACAATTAAAAATGTATTTTGCCACACCTATACATTTCCTAAAAACAGAATGCCTTAAAACAGATACGACTAAAATGTTAATAAAAATGTTGGCTCATAGCCACAAAATACTGTTTTCCTTATATCCAACTACACTGATGTTTAAATAAAATCAATTCTGTCAAATGCTAAATATTAAAACAATCTAGAATACTCTTAAAAATCTGTCATAATGCTAACAATTAGGTAAACAATAAATAATTGCTATTAATGAAAATAAATGCATATGAACATTCATCACAAAGTTAATGTTCTTGTTTTTAATATAGGTAGAATGGCAATATTTTCATTAAGCCCTGGTGGGAACATAGCGTTGAGTCTAAATTACCATTTATTTTCTAAGTTTTCTAATTTGAACTTAGAATCACCCCCTCTCTCACATGGAAATACCCTATCTATAACAAAAAAAAATACATTTTTTTTAAATGAATACATGATGTGCTATGTATATAAAGTGCATTGTGCTGATTTCTAATTCTAATTCTTCTTGTGTATTCAGCTGTCCTGTCCTTTAATCTCCGTGTAGTCATTCCCACATAATAACTTTTACAACTGATACACGTAGCAACGTATACTGACATTGTAGTATTACAACTACATCTACCAGGGCAGGATAAAGTTCTGTCATAACCCATAACAGAAACATAAGGTCTATCGTTGATGAATTTACAAAATTTGCATGCACCACATTTATACATTAAAGACACATGCTTTTTCTTCTTAGGTGCTTCCAAAATGCTCTTCAAATTTTTACCTCTGTTATAAGTAATTTGGGGTTTAGAACCAAGAACTATTTTGCATTGCTCATTAAAACTTATATTCCATGCGTTGTTAATAACTGTGTGCAGTGCTGGGGCTAAATGGTTATATCTCAAAACCATTATAATACCATGCTCAATAGTCTTTGTGGTTGAGTTAGGTGTATGACAGTATTGGGACCCAGAACATAAGATAGGTTGAAAATGCGTGTCCCTCTTAGAGATTATTTCATTTCTAACTTTTAGTACCAAGTTGAGGGGATAACCTCTTTCTAAAAATATTCCCACTAACTTGTATATTTCATGCTTAAAAGTGTTCTCGTCACTAATTAATCTTGATAATCTAACCATCTGTCCCTTAATTATTCCTTTCTTCTGATGGTAGGGATGGCAGCTATTATAATGAATCAGTGCACTGGAGAAAGTTTTCTTCCTATGTATGCTACTGCTTAGTGTACTACCATAATATTTTGCAAGTGAATATCAAGATAATCTATTTCACTCTCATGCCATGTACTTGTAAACTTTAAAAATTAAGTTGTACTGTTTAAATATTCGACAAACACATTTGCCTCATAGCCATCCCCATCCCACAAGATCAGAATATTGTCTAAAATTCTACAGTAAAGTAAAATCTTAAGACTTAAACTGGGACTGGAACACATATATCACCTCCCAATTGAGTAATACTAAATTGGCAAATATGGGGGCACATATAGCCCCCATAGCTACTCTGGAGGTTTGATGATAGAGCTTGCCTTCAAAACTTAGAAAATTATTTGACAAAACCAGTTCCATTAAGTCAACCAATACATTTATTCTGCTTTTGTCAACACCTTGCTCACCCAACAAACTTTCTCGGAAGAAAGATAAGCCCTCCTTGTGTGGTATTGCAGAAAATAGATTTACCACATCAATAGTGAGAAGTGAAAAAGTGCCACCAGTCTCAAAATTCCTAAGTCTCTCTAAACAATGCCATGAGTCTTTTAGAATATGTGGAATACCCCCTTTACGTTTCTTGGTCATATGATCCACAAATGCAGCCAGAGGCTCAGTTTTCGAGCCCCTGGCTGCCACAGTAGGTCTAAATGGTGGATTATTTAGACATTTGTAGATCTTGGGTATCCCAAAGACCACAGGTGTGATAGGGTATTTTACAGAAAGTACTTAAATTCATCCTCATTAATGGATCCTTGGAACAGAGCTTTTAACAGATATAAATCAATCTTAGCATATGCTGCATTCATTTTGTTTTTTATCACACTACTATAGGTGAGGGGGTCACTCAAAATCTCATACATTTTAAACACATAATCATTATGTGACATAATCACTGTGTCCCCTCCTTTGTCCGGCTTCATAATGCATATGTTATTATTAACTGCCAGACTTTGTAATATTTTTCTCTCATCATCACTTAAGTTGTCTTTCATCTTCTTAGGGTTTTTAAATACATTCCTTATTTCATTTTCATCTAACTTCTCAAACACTGTCACATCAGTATTGTTGGGAGGTATAAATAAACTCTTTCTCTGTAACCTAGTGTTAGCCCTGTTAACATTTTGCCCAGAAAAAAACATTCTTAGGTTAAGTTGTCATATAAATAATTTCAAATTGATAAGAACATCCGCCACATCCAACTGAAAATTAGGTACAAAAGTAATACCTTTACTAAACAAACTGTGGTGATGCTCATTCAAAATTAAGTCACTGTAGTTATGAATAGTGAAATTGCCTCTACTAAACATTTCGCAAATCACTGTTTCATCAAATAAAGTATCATTGGTTGTTAAAATGGAATTAATGTCAACGTTGCTTGAAGGGGTACACATAGACCATACATTTATCTCATTTCCCCCTTCCAACATCTGTTGTTGCTGTAATTGTAGTTGTTGTTGTGATATGTCCTGTTGTAATAAGTCCCACTGTTTTGTTGATAATAATATTGTGGACCCCCTTTCGCCCTGTTCTTTAACTGCTCCGACCTCCTTGGTTCGGAACTCGTGGTTAAAAAACACTCTTCATTGTGATATTTATCATCTCTATCACAATTACCTTCATTGTTGGTAGCCCCAACATCACGTAGTTGACCTGAATCCTCATTACTGGGACTCTTAACATTTACAGAATATGCCCGACCATTTTTCATAGGTGTCCCGAACAAGTTTTTTTCTTTTGATATTAATATTGTTCTTTACAAAAGAATCAAGGTTTGCGCAAGTCTGATTATATTTGTTTAAATATTCAGGAAATAATAAGTCATTAATGATATTCTGATTCAAAGTGTTAATTTCCTTTTCTAAACTTGTGTTGTTACGAATGACAATTTCCAGCATCTCCAACCCAGTTCTGTTATATAAATCCACCAGTTCTCAAAATGCAGTGGAACCAGGCTGTATTCCCTTAGAGAGTTTCCACACGCGAAGACCATTCTGTACTTGTTTTAGCATAATAGATTTGTTGAGAAAGGCATTATCAAGTTGTAAACATGATATCTCTTACAAACGTTCTCAAATGTTTCTATTTGTTTTTAAGCATTGGCCTATCATTACTTATCTCCTTCTCACCGGCCTAGTCAGGAAAACAGTCTTCTGGTAGGCGTACCACTTACTGAAGTCACGCCCTCCACCTTCTCTTAGTTGACTCGCCCATGCGGTGCTAGTCTCCACATCCATTAAAGGTGTATGCAATGTAAAAAGTTCAGCCTGCGTACTTGTTAATGTGGCTGAGGTAGATAGTACCACATTAACCGCTGGCTCTTTAGTTAGTAAAGCTGTAAGCTTTTTGACAGAAACAGTTAGTTCCTCTATCAATGTTTTCACTGTGTTCACGACAATAAAAATGCAGATACTGAGAGACAGGTCATAAAAGTAATTCAATAGAAGTTAACATTATGGCACAGACTTTTAACAGCATTCTAGATTGTTTTAATATTTAGCCTTTGGCAGAATTGATTTTATTTAAACATCAGTGTAGTCGGATATAAGGAAAACAGTATTTTGTGGCTACGAGCCAACATTTTTATTAACATTTTTTTTAAGTCGTATCTGTTTTAAGGCATTCTGTTTTTAGGAAATGTATAGGTGTGGCAAAATACATTTGAATTGTTTAATTGTTTCTAGTACTTGATTGGTTATACTTTGATGATGCTCATCTTTTTATATGTATTTGTTATCAGTTCCCACTCAACTCTGAAGAAGCCATTGTATATTGGTGAAAGTGCTTAGTGTGTGGGACTTTTTGTCTAACATTCTGTTTCGTGACATTAAAGTGGAGGAACTTGCAGCTGCCTGGGATTTTTTGTTTTCTGGTATTGTTACTATGGAATACAAGTCTTTCAGGTTAGCATGGTATCCCTGTTCCCAGAAATGGAATAATGGACAAATGAGATGAACCACTACAGAACGTTCTTGGATGTTGCAGTCACTCATAATTTTTAGCGGTCTAATATTGTTACATTACCACAGAGAACAATATTTATAGGCTGATATTGTTTCTATAGTTTTTCAGTTTTAAGATAATGGTTTCTGATTTGCTATAACACTGTTTTAGTGCTGCTGTATGCACTCTGGACCAAGGATATTGAATACAGTTTCTAGCTAGTTACAAAGTGGTGTTTCCACATCTTATTTAGTGTTGTAAAGTGGTCAGGTTGTTTTTGCATTTAATATTCCCAGTTTTAAGAATATTACGTACAGCAGTACTGTACAAATGCAGGCAGGTGTGTCCTTTATTTTAATCTTTTGTGTGGTGTAATGCAAATCCATACAAATGTTTCTCACTGTGACTGTACACAACATTGTCTTCCTCTTATGCCAATGAGATGCAAAATTTCATTACTGGTCATATGTCTCCATTTCCATCCTGTCCACTAAAGTTTAATGCAGTAGGGATCAGCAGTTTAATTTTTAGTTTTGTTATTTAGTTATCCTGGAATATTGCTGCATTCCAATATCATGCAAAGTTTTTAGGCTGTGACTCTCTTCTTTGTAACCGACTATGTATCAAGGTGGAATACAACCATTACTGGAAAATTGTTGAAATGCAATGTTTACAACATTATGGATCCATCACTTGACTTCTAACCTTGGGAAATTAATGTAAAAATATCACTCACTAGTTTGTTTTCCTCTATTAAGTTCCTTCCCTCACTTCCATTTCTTTGAATTTCTAACCATGAATCACAAAATCTTTTATTTGACAAACCCACTAATACACCTCTTTAATTGCCCAGTTTTCAACATCTACTAAATACATATTTTATACTGAAATAGTTTCCTTTAATTCATATGAATGTAATCTAATTACCAAACATGTGTGTGATTACTAACACATGTTACTTAATGTCTGTTTAAAAATGTTTTTATATGATGGACCTCTTCTCCCCAAGCCTTGACTGGAAAGGGTTGTTTGACTTAACGCAGTTGGACAAACTTGGTAAACAAATGTAAAATAAAATAAAATTATAAAAATACAGTATGCATTTGTCCTTGCCCTTTGGTGCCATACTAGCCATATGGATATTGCAGCACTTGTTGCAAGCCCTGGAATGAGGGTCTATGGAGGATTCAGGCTGTTACTGCAGGCCCCATTCATAACCTTAGTTCTCATCTATTCAGAAATGCAGGGTATGATTCTATCTTGAATCAGAGAAATCATGAATTAAGAATGGTTGCTGTCTGAGTCTGATCTAAACTGGACTAAAGTTTGTTTACTTCTGTAGCATTACTTTTTTCATGTAGTGTCCATGTTCCTTCAATGCAGCATTTTTAATCAGTGGCATGTTACAGTTTTGATAAGGAGAAGTAAGTTAAATGGCTTATTGCACACAATATTGGGCTAATCAGAAAAAAGAGTATGCTTCAAACACAGCTGAATTATTGATAATTAGTTTAATTTGTTCCATCTATACTAAAGATCTCAGTTGTCAATACATCCAACTTTAAAAAGTAGAATAACAGCAGTGCACAGTACAACTGTTCCAGGCATTTAGTGTTCACAGTCACGCTATTATGATAAATGGAGTGAAACACAATATCAATGTACTCTGCTTTCAAGCAATGGGATAAGTGTGGTTAGGTACTGTTTAAGAGATCCAGTTTTTTACCATGCCTTCTGCTATGAAACCATGGGCACTTGCTGTGATGCTTTATTGTATGAGAGGATTGTACTGTGGTCACTGTCCTGCCATGAATTCATGTTACTTGGTCAACTAAGTAAAGCACTGAAACACAACTGCTTGAGCAGAACTGTTAAACAATGAATCTATTGGAAAAGAAACACATAATGAACTTGTACTATTTTTTTTTTTTTTTATGGAGGACTTACTCCCACAACCCCTGCAAAATTTATATATATATATATATATATATATATATATATATATATATATATATTGTTGTGTTGTTGTGTCTTCTGGCATTTCCCAGTTAGGGGTCGCCACAGCGGAACTCCGGTCTGCTAATGATTGGCAGTAGATTTTTACGTGCTGAGTTGCCAGCCCTGACGCACAACCTTCAACGAAGGTTCGCCCATTCATGCATGTCTCCACACAGAAGACACTCTAGCTGAGAGTCGAACAGGATGTCTTACTGTGAGACATACCTCTCAACCTGGAAAAATCAAAAATCTGGACAAGGCCCATGAAAAATAGGTACAAATCTGTATGCTGATTAACATCTAATTTGCATACATAATTATGTAACCCCACCCACACCAATGGAAATGTGGGATACCAACTTTTGAACGCAAACTGAAGAACAGACAGCCAAAACATGGCACCAAAATCCCCCTGCAGTCATTCCAATGTCCCGTTACCCGGCTATTTCGCCCCATTTACCATAAACACTAATGTATGCATACTGCTTTACTTCTTTTTACAGCACAACAATGCAGAAACACTAAAAGACATCATCTGGTAAACAAAGCAATACTGTTTCACAATGAAAATAGGCTTGACATTAAAACTTCTTTGCCCTTGAAACTCACATTCATTGAAACAGCATTGAACCCACACTACATCCAAAGAAAATGCATCTGGCCAGTGATGGATAAAGATTACCTTTGGGGCCAAACCAGTCGGCATGTCCCATGTATATTTACATTCATAAAGGGAGACGGCAATAACAAAAAGTAGCCTTTGAAATTCTAAATGAGGATAAAACACAGCTTGTGCGTAACTAGAACAGATGGTAATGTAAAGCTGTTTGGAGTCAGTACATTAAAAAACAGCATTCTAAATTCAAGAATTGCATAACAGAATAGGCATTTTTAAAGCCATTAATGTGCATAGTGCCTCAAGAAAAGATTCCACACTAAGCCTGGCGAGTCCTACTTCCACTAAGAGCTCCAGCTCTCTAAAACATGCCAAGTATTTTCCCATGATGGGTGAAAGCCTTTTATAGACAGTCCTTTCCACTACAGAAAAGGCTTCTTCCTCAGCTGGAGGAAGCAGGTTACAGGACATGCTGGATACTGTCAAGGAATATACACTAGTGAAGGTACTAACTGCAAAATGAGCAGGCTGAAAGTGTGCCAAATAGCTCATGGAATGGGACCCCTACAAATGCCAAGCTGTTCTTAAACAGTAATTGCAAGCAGTTTGACATATAGTCAGTATCACTCCTAGGAGAAAAGACTGCTTCCCTAGTCTTAAAACTGGACATCAGGACACAGCAGATGCAAGGAAAAATCCAGCTCAGGCATGACATGGTATTCCTGATGTCATCTGTTCCCCAAAATCAGTTTTCTATGATTTCAGAAATGTCAATGAATGCAAAAAACAAGGAACAAAATATTTGAAGTAAAATAAAGATATATTTCACTGAATAGAAAAACAGTAAACAAGTAAAATAAATAGTAAATGATCAACTAATTATACACCAGGGAATGGTTTCCAGACTAACTCCCTGCAGGTCAATGGACCTTCTTTCTTCTTCTTTTGTTTTCACTAGTTCTGCACTTGTCATCAACCAAGTCCACATACACACACACACACACACACACACACACACACACACACACACACACACACACCTTATCTCTGTTGTTGCTCGCAAACTCTCCTGCCATTAATCACACACCAAACTCCTTACCTCTGTTGTTGCTCACAAACTCTCCTGCCATTAATTCCAGGCCTGCTCGCAAACTCTGCTGCCCTGTGTAGTTCCCGGTTCTCCATGCTTCCGCTGTTCTCCATTCCTTCAGCTTCCTGGCCGCCAGCCTCACCTCACCTCACAAACTCTGCTGCCCTGAGTAGTGTGTAGTTCCTGGTTCTCCATTCCTTCAGCTTCCTGGTTCCTCTGCTGTTCTCCATTCCTTCAGCTTCCTATTCCCGCCCGGCTTGCAATCTCCATTTCTGCCCGCCCGTTTCAGCTTCCTGGCCGCCAGTTGGAAATGATGTGAGCTCCTTGAGCTCAATTCTGACTGGCTGGTAGCCTGACGGAGCTGACGTCATTGCACATGTGATGATGTCAGCTCCGACAGAGCGAAAATTTAAAAAATGGCAAAAATAATCGGAACTGAAGGGGTGCCACTCAGGAATTGTGGCACCCCTTCATTTAGACCCCAAAACTCTGTAAAAACAGAGCAATTCGGAACGGTTGGGAGGTCTGCTGTGAGGCGACAACACTACTGCAGCACCACCACCACAGTTTTATATATATATATATATATATATATATATATATATATATATATATATATATATATAATTTTCCTTTTCCTCGCTGTATCTATATATATATATATATATATATATATATATATATATATATATATATATATATATATCTGTATATATAATTTCCCTTTTCCCTGCTGTACCTAGATCTTTCAAAGAAATAAAAGCTGGTATATGCAATCAGATGATTTTTTTTTAATAACATAAATGGGCCTTTATTCTGTTTGACAATAAAAAAAGTTTGAGAAAATGAACATTAATCTCTACCATATAGTGCAAAACAATAATGTACAGGTACTCATGATCAACCTTCTATATCTTGTTCACACACTTTTGATAACGGTTTTCAACAACAGTAGACCTTCTCATTTATTATGGTATTGTCTGGGTAAGTATAAAAATGCCACATTATGACTGTCTCCCTTCCTCTGGCCAGTGATAATACTACAGTGCAGTACAGCTGATTCCACTAATTGTTGATCATACCTCAAAAACTGCTAGATGCAGGCACCGTTAGTGCTCTGTTTTCCAATCACTGTCTCTTTAGTGACCTTATTCTTTCAACATTGAGGAACACTGCTGGACTATGAGGCTGTGCAAACTTAAATACTGCAGTCCTTTCCTGCACAAAGATTTTATATATAGAGAAAAATATATAAAGGCTCAATGCCAGATCCTAGCATCTACATGTTTCTTATTTTATGTTACATTTTCACATATAGGTATTTTCTGCAATTTCTAGGTTTTAAGTTTTTTCTTTGTAGCTCTATTTAGGAATCTGTCTATCCTGATTCCATATGGTGCATGCCACTGTGGGAAGCAAATACTGTGTATATACACATCTAGGGCATGATATTTCCTCCTTTAAAGTTTGCCAGATCAACAACATATCCCACAGACATTGGTGAAACATTCTGTAGGCCTTTTTTAATTGAAAACATTCCTGGCTCTTCATCCAAAATAGAACACAAACAACACTGACAACACGTGAAGCATAAAATCAAAAACCCCAAAGAGTCATTTTTTTTGTCACACGTGGCTCAGTCTTCAAGCTCAAATTGTTTCTGCCTCTGTTCATCTTATTACTGCTTCCCATCCTGAAGCAGTCACTACTCCTTCAGAAGAATCGGATCAAGATGTTTTGACTGAGACAGGACCTGACATCCATGCCACCCTAGTCTGTTCTATGGCCATACTTTATTTCTTTATTTTTTTTTATTTAACATTTGTTTACTGGGAAAGTCCGACTTGGAACAAAGAAAATTTTCAGCAGAGGCCCGAAGAGAACCACTCCAGATACATGTCTTTGTAACATGAGAGGAAACCAGAGCACCTGGAGGAAACCCACATGAATGCAGGGAGGACATACAGACTCCACACAGAAGGCACCCCAGCTGAGAGTCAATCCGGAGAACCTCTTGCTGTGAGTTGACAACACTACTGTTGCATCACTACGCCATCCACTGTGGGTTTTCTTAACATCTTTGACCTCACTAAATTCAAACCATCTGCCAGATCAGGTACAAGCCTTCTAAGTATTGGGCTTAATGCTTGTTTCACTGTGAGTTTTCTTCCCTCACCCCTTATAATGAGGTATTGTGCTCCAGTGTTGCCTTTGATAGCCTATGAAAAACTGTAGGTCTGCGTTTTTTTCTGCAGACCACAAATTCCAATGCATTAGGTTTTCTTTGTTTTTAGGTCAGTTATCTCATGGGAAGAAAAATAACTATGATATCAATATTCCTAAACTGGAACATCATTCCCCAAATATGATGCCTTCCTGGGCTAGCCATGAGTTAAACAATACTGGATTCTATAGAATGCAAACTACATCACAATTATGACACATTTGTCTCAGTTCCTGTCTAGGCAGGAATCAAGTCTTCATTTCTGTACTGTTCTGCAAACCTCAACTTGGACAAAATAAGTAATATTTATAATGTTCGATTTCTGAGAGGACTCGCTCACCTAAAAGAATGGAACTCTCTCACTCCAAAGTAGGACGTTTGCTACAGGATATTATCAGACTGGCACACAAACAATCTGTCTGACTACATTAAAGCCACTGTCCACAATTTGCTGATTTGATGTTCTACAGTCAACACTTTGATGCCCAGCATATGCCTATTATAAAGAAATTCTGTTCCATAAAAAGCATTTTGTTCCCTTATGCAGCTTAAAGTTGTTCCCACTATCATCTGTTGCAGAATTGTATTTGTCAAAGACTCTTTATGTATTATTGATATCTCTCCATCTGTATTGCACAGTAGTCCTCATGTCTTGGTATGCTGTCTCACCAAAAGGTGTTCACTAGTTCCATGTCCAATGCACATTGGTCTTCCCCTCTCTTCTTTCACCTTCTCTTTTTTGTCCCTGTTGCCTGATTTTCAATGCTGCACACATTCTGTTCATGTGCCCATGTTTTGATATGTGACTCAACACTACCTGCACTTGACAGACTACATCATTAGAAGCCCAAATAATTGATTTTAAGTTTTATCATTTTTACAAGCCAGTGCACAATACTTCCACACAATGATGGAATGTATATTTACTACTTTGTCCCACACTGCACCGCCTTACTCATATGTAGTAACCCTCACCTTAACCCTATACCTGCCCCTCCATATTGCATTAAAAAGCCTTTCCCTAAAAATACACACACAGACACACACAAGACTATACAAGCTCAGCACAAAATCTGTCCCATTCCGTAAGCCTTACTATAATCATAACCTGCAAACACTTGGACATATACTCTCGGCCCCAATATCAAAACTTTTGATATATCCAAATGTTTCAGCATTACTATCTGCTCACATTTATTATGAGCAACATTTGATGTTACATCTTTCATTCAGTCCTGTATATAATAATGAGTGCATCGGCCAACTGCTGACAGCAGAAATAGCTGTAGATAACCTGTGCATTTAATAGAGTGCATGGTAATCATACATACACCTGGATTTCAGACAACTATGCTAAAACAGACACACACACACACATATACATGTGTGTATGTTCTTTTTATTGGATTTTGAAAATTTTTAACTGTAATAAACAGCAGAAAACCTTAATGCAAAGCATTTGAAAAATTGAATAGAACCCCCCCCCCTCCAAAACTGCCCCTCAAGAAAAAAATCTCAACTTCATTACACTGAAGATTCACATTAAAAATAATTAAATAATTGCACCAGTCTAATGTAGGAAATAGTTCATAATCATGATTATCCCTATTCCAGTGGTTTGATTGTAATATTTTTATGCTAAATTTACAAATAAAATAATTCTAATTAAAGAAGACTGAACATTCTTACAAAAACAAAAATCCCAACTCATCTGAAAAATCAATTCTGTAAGTACTGGCCTACCAAGTTATGATCTGAGGACAATCTCACAAAGATGCTTCCAAGTGCCAAAGCCTTCACATCCATGCCATCACTTCTTTTCATGAGAAAGTCTTCCTAACCTTTGTGTAGTAAGATTGACCCCCAATACAATTTCCACTGAGTAACTCAATTTCTGTATGACTTAGTCAAATCAGTATGAAACTTCAGTGGAGTAACTAAATCAGTACATTGAATAGGTTGTTTTCATTCCAATGTCCAGTTTTTATAATAGGATTCAAATCCTATGGGCTAGAAGTTTGTACAAATTGAAAGAAAAGAGATAGAGGTTTGATTTTACAAATAAATATAGTATTATCTTTCTGCTGGACAGAAAAAAGAAAACATATTTTTAATTCTTCTGACACTGACAAATCAGAATAATTCAATATATCATGTCTTAACTTAATCATGTTTAAAAATTTTAAATCAGTTGAAAAAGACTTATAAACGCCATCCCTTTTAACAGCTATCCACTTAAACGTTGGCGGCATATAGGAAGAGAGAGATAATTCAACCCAAGGAAAAGTATACATTTGATATAAATTATTTATTCTTATCAATTTCTTCAAAATTTTTATATGGTATTCTTGAATGTAGTTTGAATAGATTATTTCTCCCCAAGATAACAACCTCAGTTGCCAGACTGAGCTTATAAACAGCTCAAAAGATTGACTGATCAATTTATTTCATTTATAGTAATTAACTTTCATAGAAGACTTTCTCCCCGGGATTCACGAAGCTTGTGCCAGGTGCAGGCATAGCGTAGGCGGCATAATGCCGAATATGGCCGCCGAACGATTCAGGTACGATCCAATTCCACATGCACTACCAGCGTATTCCAGATCTGCGCAGCTCTCGGCTCATGTATGCTAATCACCCCATGCGCAGTACTGCAGCATGCAAATGAAGGTACATAGTGATTCATGAAGTGGTGCAGGTGTAGCGTAAGCATACAGAAATGTAAACCAAAAAAAATGGTTTACATTTTTCCAAACAGAACATCGGAGCCATGAAAGGGGACCAAACTTACGTATTACAAAGTTAACATATGCCAATGGCTAAATATACAGCCAATGGCATAAAAAACATGCACAACACATAAAAAATAACATTTAATGTCATGGCCACACTAACACAAAGTACAACCACAGGGCATGTGTGCGCAAACGGGAACACAAGGAAAATATATACAGATGTCATAAAATTGCAATGTAACACAAATCATGATTTCACCATAATAGTCAATGGTATGCATGCTACACCACAACCAAGCTGCAAAGATTGCTAAGGGTCTGTGACAGTGTTTGGCGCAGTAACTATGAATTAGTAGTCAATGCCATGCAAATGAGGCAAGTAATACTAAATCGCAAACGTCCCGCCGGCCTAAGGATGTACCATACGGTGCAGTGCTACAACACCGAGGAGTGGTCTGGAGGTATACATGACATCAGCAGTGGGGTGTGCCACCGTAGCTGTAAGCACATTGGAGCAATGCAAATCTGGGTTGCCCATTACTAAGCAAAGCCGCAGGATAGGGGTGTGAATGTATGTATTGCTTTGCTTAGCTGAGAGCACACATGGTGCCCGAAAGCATATGTGTATGTGGATGACAATGTGCCCGAAACCTGGTAAGTGGCTGCACGCACTGCGCACCACAGCTCAAACAGGACGTTTACGGGAAGACAATAAGGAAATACCACAGTAGGGTAATTGGAGTACAACTGAGTAATTAACACCTATTAACTCACAGTGGGCCATTGATGGCAGCTAACAAGGCTGCTAGTAGCAACCTGCAGAACAGGATAGGGGAGGTGTCAGATTGCAAAGAAAAGAGAACTGTCACCACAGAGCAAAGCAAACCTGCAGTAGATCAGCTATAGAACACATTTCACAACACAATCCTAGTTTGGGAAAGTACAAAACAAGAAAGCAGGCTGCTGGATGCATGCCCGACAATGGGAGGGGAATCATTAAGAAAAGTGAAGGCAAGGGCAAGAGGTGATCCATGGCAACTAAATGTAATTCAACACCATAGGCACCATAATAGCAGTACCTGTGGTAAAACACATAAGATACCCTGCAGCTCTGATTGTACATACACACCCTATGACATCATCAGTGTTCAAAGCACAGTAGTATAAAGTGTGAAGGCACCTCACACACACTCATGTATTCCCAAACACTGCACCATCTGTGTAAACAGACGGGGAACTTTTACAATGTACTTGTTGGGAGCTGCCATAGCTGTTATTCATCACCATGTGTTGGAGACTGAAGGTGGTGTGGAGGATGATGCTGACAACCACCTCAGGCCCCAGAGGAGGAGAAGAGTGTTCAGACCAAGGGTAACCTACCAGGGGATACATGATCTGGAGACAGTAGAGTGTTACAGGGTGGACAGGGACATCATACAGCAAATAGTTGAGCTGTGCCGGCCACGCCTCAGATCCAGAAACAACAGAGGGGAACCTATCCCAGTGGACATGAAGCTATGTGTAAGCTTGAGAATACTAGCCACAGGTACCTTTCAAAGACCAACTGGAGATATCATGGGGATCTCACAGACATCAGCATCCAGGGTACTCCACCAGTTCCTGAATGCCATGTTACCACATGCCAATGAGCATATATACTTCCCCCGAACTCAGGAGGAGTTGGCCAACAATATGCATTTCTTCCACCATGTGGCAGACTACCCAGAGGTACTGGGTGCAATAGACTGCACGCACATACATATCAAGTCACCACCCGGTGAGCATGGTAGGCGCTACATCAACTGCCAGGTCATGTGCAATGCCCAGGGCATTATCACGGATGTGTGTGCTGGCAGCCCTGGAAGCTACCATGACTCCCACATCTGGAATGCTTCACAGCTGTATCAGGTATTTGTCAGGAGGGACATCCCATATGGCCACCTTGTGGGGGATGCTGGCTATGCACTGGAGCCGTGGATGATGACTCCCATCAGAAATGCACACACACCCATGCAAGAACGCCATAATGAGGCAGACGCACAAACCAGAATCATCATAGAGCATGTGTTTGGGATGCTGAAATTACAGTTCCATTGATTGGACATATCTGGTGGAGCCTTGCAGTACTCTCCAGGCATGCGTGCCCACATCTTCATAGTATGTGCCATGCTACATAATATGATCCTGCGGAAACAGCTACAGCAGGGATATAATGGTGAAGGCCCTCACAGCCCATCGCAATTGCCAAGGGCATCACAGGCACAGAGGGATTCAGACCACGAACACCCTGTGCCAGCCCCAGTAGGCAGACGGAGACGTGCCCAATATGCCCATGCCTTGGCAAAGAGGGAATGTATAGCACATACACTGACAGTGTAGGCCCCTACGGACTGACACACTTCTCCACCTGCACACACAGTAAAATGGATGGCACACATACACGACCACCTGTAAATTGTTATGTATAGGTGGTGTACTGTGTGAATCCTACACAGGCAGCCCTCAACTATTGCACACACAACGGCTATTGGAACAAGGTAAGTCAACACCTGAACAGTAAACAAAGCTAACAGCATGTGTTGATACTGTATGTATAGGTTCCTAGGTACATCGGTAGGTACATGCCTGATTGACAGAGGCCATTCATCAGCCTAGGCAAAATGTGTCTGCTGTCGCCACCCCATCGATTAACTAACTGTCCCTCTGTGGAGCAGAGCCAATTGTGGGATCCCTGGGTGTAACCACTGTTCCCCACCCACTCTGCAAGGATTCCCTGGTGTGTTAATGAGGGGCTCCATATAATGTAATCAGAGATGTAGTTCCAAAGCATGGGGAGTACCCATGACAGGTATCCAGTTATGGTTGTGGCAAGGTGTAGCACATTACAGTGTGTGGCTCACTGTGACATGGATTCCCATAGCCGGAGCACATCCATTAAACATCACTTGGACATACCATTAATAGGTATCATCCATATGTAAACTAACTGAGTTACACATTTGTTTGCAGTATGGAGGAACAGCCATAGTACAGTCCACATACAAAACACCATAACACTTGTACATATCCCAGATGCCCAAGTGGTAAAGCCACTGACTGTGTCATGCATGTTCCCGGTTCCACGACCTGCAAGACTGTTATGTAATTCTGATGCCACGGATAATGGATGTTGGATGCAGGTCATTAGAGCACGTTTAAGCACATGTTAGAGGGTTTATGCACCGGCAAGTGACGGTAAGTGTCGTTTAAACATGACTACATGGATATGCGCAAAACAGGTCTAAGCTTTGCTGAATATCGTGCAGATCACGGTCAAAGATGGCCAGAACAGCTGAAATCTGCATTATTCACCCTTGTACTAATAGTGCCTGCTCTGAGATGTAAAATGACCACTGCCAGGAGTAGAACACGCAACTATGTACACAATCACCTACTACTAAGCTACCCGAGCTGTACCAATGGCAGGTGTGTATTGTGACAGGTTAAAACACAAAAAGGCAGAGTTCAGGAAATAGTATACACTGCCATGTATCCAACGAAAGGTGTGTTCACTCTCTCTCTCTCTCTATACATAAATATATATATATATATATATATATATATATATATATATATATATATATATATATAATATAGAGATAGAAAGGGTGATAGATATACATATATCTGCAAATATATAGATAGGTTAACAACATGCACACAACCATGGAGGTACAAATAAATAGGATACTGCCAACTACCGAATGCTTTACATACCGACACGCATAATCATGACACTTAAAGACCGAAAGACCACAGTACCGGAACACTAGAACCGCGAGTACTATTATCACAATGTTAAGGGACATTTAGTTATTGCTGCTGGTGCTGCGGTCCAGGTAGGTACTGTGTTTAAGTGTGTTTCTGATTGCTGTAGTGTGTGTAAGTGTGTGTTCTGAGTGCAGTGTGTGTTTCCGTGGGACTGTAATGTGTCTGTGTGTGTGTTTGCTTCATGTGTCTGTTCGTGCTAACTCGGAGGTAGATTATTACAGTAGGTGTGGTCATAGCCGGCCTTAGGCATAGGGTTACCACCTGTCCTACTTTGAGAGGGACAGTCCCTCTTTGGGCAGTTGTGTCCTGACAAAAAAAATTAAAAGGACAAATGTCCTGAGATTGTAGGACATAATTATGTCCCATATTTTATGTAATAGTTGCATAAAATAGTTATTTCTGTATCTAAAATACCTAAATGTTACAAAAAACATAATAAGCAACTAAACTGCTACAAGAATAAGGTTTTATTTAGGAAAAAAAGTTAAGTTCTATCCTTTGTACTGACTGTGGGTATGTGTCGGCCTCTAAAATCCGATGTGTGTCCTGCAAATGTCCCACTATGGCCATTTGAAAAGGTGGCAACCCAAGCCAAAGAGGTTCAGTCACCAACACAACTCCAACGAGTGCAAATATCTGTGACAGAAATACATGAGACAGCTTTCATGTAGCAACAATTCATTACATATCGATGGTTTTCTGGAGGGATTGAAGGATCAAGATCACCTACATGCTATATAGGAACCAATTAACAATGGCTTAATGAATAAGCCTGCAATAACCATAGTATTAGTCTACTAAATGATAGGTCTTCAACTAGGGATGGAGCCCTCACACACATATGGAAAATGTATAAATGCAGTCCCCACAAACCTTTATCTGCTATGTACACCCACCTACATCTACCCCACACCCGAAACATTTGCGATACAGACTGTAATAACATCACAAACATCCACTCACTCAATGACATCTGCAGAAGCCTTAACATACTTTGTGAGAAACACACTGTAATGGCACTATGTGAAATCGTTGCTGCTGTACAATGGAACAGACGCCGATGTTACAGGTTTTGTTTGCAATAGTCTCGTATCAGACGGTTGAGATAACAGCTACACTCACATGTAGAACTACATCCTCTAGCCGTCACACACAATCCACAGGGGACATGAAGTCAAAATATCTGTGTCTCTCCATATAGCAGTTGCAATTCATCACAAACAATGCATCCAGGCCGTCTTCCTCGAAGGTAGGGCAAAAGGACAACGCCCAAGTGGAGTATTCAATTATACCCCACTGTTGCCGTGTAATTGGCTAATGGAGTAGCTGTACAGCTGATGTGCATGTAATCATCTACTCCGGAACACCAGTTGGTGGCAGGATTTCACATGTTACTGGTATCTACGTATAAAAGGATGGCTTGCCATACATTCAAACCATATGCACATACCATAAAACCGTTGAAACAGGAAAGGAGTAAGACAGATATTTTCGTAAACTCGCACCACTAAGAAGGTATGTAGAACACTCAGTATGTTAGTGGATGTAGTGCCTGTTCTGTATTAATGAAAGTGTACGCAATGCATACAGTGGGAAAAGGTATTATGTAGTGACGTCTTGTAGAGCATAGTAATGCTTGTAGAAATTGTGTGTACTGCTGTGGGCCACAAGGTAAACACCTCATACACCACAAGGTATGCTACATAAGGGCTTTAAGCACAACAATTCTACTCCAGCCGCTGTCAGTGGCAGGGTTTGTCCAACAAGTACGTGCCATAACAGGGGATAGTATATGTTGATATACTGTAACAGTAGGCATATGTATTGGCGTATAACTGAGAATAACATGTCTAAGGTAGTCCTGCTGTGCAATTATGCTTTGCATTATGGGATATTGTTGCAAAAATGTGAAATGTACAGTATTGCAGGTAGATATGTCAAAAAGTTTACATAGCATTACTGTTATATTATGCAAACATCAGGTATGTCTATTGGCATGTACAATACACAATAACAGGATACATATGGCTTGTAGTCACCAGACAGTGTAACAGCATGATAGCTAATTGAAATGGAAGAGCTACTCAATTATCCATGCACAAAGGACATGTAATAGCTTCATAGGTTCATAATTAGGTACTATGCCGTCTGGTCAAGTCCATTTGTAAGCCCAACTACAGTGTTTTCACTTGTGGCACCTCCCTAGGTTAGTGTCCTGTGTCTGTGAACATCAGAGCCATTTGTTTCCTGCACCTGTGTACAGTAGAGCCACTGCAGTGATCCCTGGCATACATGTCTGTCTCCCATCCACCCATCGAAGCATCTCTTGAAGATTGCTAGTGAGGATCCCTGCCTGATGTACATAGGAATCATGTTCCAAAGCATGGTGAGTGTCCGGTTTAGGAATGTATCCCTCCAGCACGTCCTAGTCATCGTTGCGTTTGGGTACATATCCCAGAGCATGTTGCTCTCAGTGGCTTTTGCTTATGTTGCTTATGTGGAGCATATCCATCAATATTGTTTTGGACATGGGCCTTGTATGTTCAGCAGAGATCACCTCTGAGTATGCAGTATGCAAATGAGTACAGTTGGGGTTTCTGTAGTTGGGCTGCATACGTCATCCTTCGGAGGTCAGTAATCCTCTTGATGTGTTAATGTTGTGGTATTTAAAGTCATTGCTGTTTTCTCGTAAGGTACACCCCAAATGGAGTGTTGTACCCTTGAACATGTTTCATAAGTCAGGAGTAGAGAGGTACAATGGCTGCCTTTGTTCCGGCTACAAACCCATTACAGATTAGGGTGGCCACGTAGAAGGATATCTATGCCACCTTGGCAATATGGTTATAAAAGGAGTGGGTGCTATCTACTTGTGTTCCAAGATCTGTTATAATGTCTTATGTATGTAGGGGACTACCACCTATGTGATAGTCAGTGGGTGAGTGGTGTAATCCAAAGAGGATGTCTATGCACCTTGTGGCATGCAGCTTGAGGCCATGTTATCGACACCAGGTATCTGTCACAGTGACACCCTTATGGAGGGTGTCTGTATCAGCTGGTGAATCAATCATGGCCCCTAGTTTGCAGTCATCTGCAAACCTATTCAGGGTAAGTCCTTCTGTGCTAGCCTGTACCTCAGCGAAGCATATACCGAACATGAGGGGCCCTATGACCGAGGACTGGGGTATGGCAATTGTAACTGATTTACAGTAGGAACTAGGGTATGCTACCCTCACTGTGTGGGTCCTGTCCGTGAGCCACTTTGCATAACATCTTGTGATGTAGGTGTTGATGTGCAGGTGGATGTGTATGTTGACAATACCAGAATGGGGAACGGTGTTGAAAGCCAATGAGAGGACAAGGTAGGCTGTGTGGACCTCCTTACCCTCATCTACTACCTTGGTAACTGTCTCAAAGGACTCCACCAGGTTTAGAAGTCATGGTCTGGCCCTAACAAATACAAACTGGGTGGTATCAAAGGTTTGGAGGCCACCAATGTCTCTGTGAATGACTTCCATGATGTTGATGTGCTCCATAGCCTTGCAGAACAGTCTAGTCAGGCGTATAGGGCAATAGTTCCTCTGGTCTATTGTGGCGCCACCTTTGTGGAGTATGATAACTGTTGCTGTGCACCATTCAGGGGCCACAAAGCCTGATACAAGGGTATTAGTGAATTTGGTGCCCAAGTGGGGAGCCATTTCATTCTGAGGTTTGTGTAAATCGCAGCCTGGGATGTTGGACGGTCACATGGAATCTGTGTTCCAGGCTTTAGAGAGTGCAGCTTGGAACTGCGTAGTTGTGACCACAGGGACTCTGCATTGTTCCTGTATAGATTTGGACCCTTTAGGGTGTGAGAGGGGTGTAAAGTTAGCACTGAACCTATCTGCCAAGATGTTGCCAATATCAGTCGGTTCTGTAATGTTCGTGCCTAACCGCTGTATGTCAGAGCAGATGTGGGTATCGCCATCAAGAGTAGTGACATACCTCTATGACGCTTTGTGGTAGTCCTTGGAATGAGTCGCAGTAATGTTTACGTAGCTAGCTTTGGAGGATGTGATAAGGGATCTCAGATTTCTACTGAGGCTGACCAGGGAGCTGCCTCGCCCATGGGATTGTACTCTACTTTGCAACAGTCTCCTCCTTCTGTTGTACATTATGTCCATGGCAGTGGACCCCCAGAGTGGCATCTGTTATCTGGTGGGTACCATCATGGCTCTGTTTGGGATAGCATGATCCATGCAGTCGTGTAAGTGCTAATGAAGTGCAGTTGTATATGATTCAGCGTTTGTAACTATATTGTCCATCTGCACGGGTGTCACATGACATTTACTACTGCTGTCATAAGAAGCCTGAAGTTGGCTTTGTAGAAATATTGTACTGTGTTTTCCATGAAGGGTGTGGTGCTCGGATATGGATAAAAAGGGTGATTAGCATACGTTTGGATCTGACCAACGAGGGGATAAACCCAGGTGTGGAACACCAGTCACACATGTTGGTAATGTCCAGGTCTAGGATATTGTTGGACCTGGTGGTGTGGATAGGTTGATCCAGCCGATTGGAGGTTATGAATCCCAGAAAGCGTTGGCCTAATGTGTTGGTACATGAGTAGGTATCCCAGTTAAGTGTGGGGTAGTGTCAGTCTCACATCAGTAGTTCCTGTTTGAACCCTACTTTCCAGTACACCAAGAAGTGAGGGCCGTTAACTGTGGGGTATGGTGTGGAATCCGTAGCAAACTACAATTTGTATAGCAGTTATGGCCACAGTTAGTTGCACTTGGATTACCTCTGATGCATTGTGCTAAGCAACCAGCCTGGAGGTGTGTACATCCTTGTGAAATATGGACACACCTCTGCCGTGGGTGTTCCGGTCCTGGTTACATGACTGAAAGGTGTGGTCGGCGTAATAGCCTGTTAGTGCAGGGGTGCTCTCAGGAGCCTAGAAGCAGGTCCCAGTCACTGCAGAGATATCGAAGTGGTCCATTACAAGGAGTGCCTTGGGTGAGTGCATTTGAGATGAAGATGTCAAGCATTGAGTAACATTACCCTCAGGTTTTGCTTGCCGGTTCCTGTTATGGTGGTGAATAGGTTATTTGAACCGTGTCTAAAACAGGAACTATAGGAGCAGCAAGAGCCTTAGACATTATCCGTAATCCCAGGGCTGACAGGTGCAGGTCATCTGTGCCAAAGCATCGTGTTCTGTCGACCATGTCATTTAAAGCAGACAGATACTGGATACTCTTGGAATGACACCAGAAGCATAGCCAACTGTTGAAGTGAATAATTCAGTCGTTGTACTGCATTATTAGTCTGGATGAATGCAGAATACTTCTCAGGGCTAGGGCGATACCTGCCTGGGCTACAAGATCGGAGAGCTATTGCATGTCTCTGTACATGTAGTCCAGAAAGTTACATCTCAGGGCATTCACACTAACATGGAGAATGACAGTCATATTGTACCTGTTGAGGAGTGACCTGAGTGCATAGGTTATGTTGTGGATCCTGTTACCCGGCAGCCAGATGGAAGTGACTATCACCTTGTGTATCCTGCTGAGTGGGACATCAGTGTGACCGCCTACAGAGTCACCTATGACTAGTGTGTTGGGTATGTTATATCACCCTATTGGCTGTAGTTGATGGGCACACATGAGTCTGTGGGCTATAAGTAATTGGTGTTGTGTTTGGTGATGGGGGCTGCCTGCGTTTCTGCTTCAGAGTCCTCTGTTGCCTACACAAAGTAGTATTGAGAGGCTTCACAAATGTTGTAGTCTTACTATGTGTGGCCTGTGGTGGTGGAGATCTAGTGAGACTATGTGATGAGTGTGGTGTGGTGCAAACATTTAACATCCCCACATGATTGTCAGGTTCAGTCTGGGTTGGAGAGAGCATTACCTCCAGCATGGCTACATATGTGCATCTCCCACAGGTTGTAGTGTCGTATGTTAGGAGGTGAGCATTGACTGTGTACATGAGACAATTGCTATATTGCCTCATGATGCCCATATTCATCATATAGACAGGCGATAACACTGGTAATTGACACTTAGACATGCCTGAATATTCAACTATTTCTCACTAGATATGTGAGGTAAGTGTGTACAACAGCTGTTTTACTCTAAGCAAGCTGGAAATATAAGTACAAACAGTGTGTACCTGTAAGAAATGAGTAGGATTGAGTGCTATAGTAATTAGTAGCTCATGAAGTGCTTACATGTTCTGAACAAGTGCTGAGAATGAATAAGCAATACAGATAGGGTGTCGGATAACATAAACTCACTGCCCCCCCCAACAGGTTCACAATCACATATCCATGAACACTACAGAGCCCCTGTAACCATAACTATGATGGTACAAGGTGCACTCAGGCTGCGTGTGACCTGTCCACATCCCTGGTTGTATCATACACATATGGCAAAACAGTTTGCTCTACACATACACATCATGTAAAATATAGGTTCATGTCAGTCTGTGAAAACACTGAATGGTGCACACCAACAGTTATCACAACCCACAAAGTGGAGACATCACTCATAATGGGAGGCACTGCACTATTACCCTGCTGAGTATGGTTTGAAAGTCCATGAACCTTAATCAACGTATATGTTAGCAGTACAGATGTAGATAACAGTACTGATGATTTCACACTGCATATCATACCTGTGACAGGTCATAGGACATCATCACCCATACTGTGTTCCATCTACACTCAGTATACTAGATCTATCTTTGTATGTCACAGGAGTGTTCTGCCATTGGCCTGTTGGCAGAACCAACACTACAAAAGGTGTCTGAATGACATGTGCATATCACACCAGTGGCAGCTACAGTAAAACAGGGTTAATGTTTTGTACTCCCCCCCCCCCCTCGTAGCCCATACCACTCAGACAAATGGGAGGCATCTGTATATGTACGTTTGTGAATGGCCATGACCTAGGAGCAATAGCTGACTCAGTGTTGTGGACAACATACAGAATGGGCTTTGTGGGTGAGGTGCGTGACATATATGCACAATCTGACAGCTGCATATTGCATTGTCACCGCTAGGTTAATAACCCTGTACCCATGAACTACCACCTAGGCAGCGGTCAACATAATGGACACTGTGTGTAAGGGATGGTGCTGTGCAGTTTACCTCCCTGAGCTAGTGATGTCACCAGGCCTATTAGGTAGTCATAAGAGGCAACCCTAGTCATGACAGGGTGCCATCCATGAGCATGGAGATCATTGTACAGCCATACTCATCACTCAAGTGACCAATATCGGATCACATATCACCTTTAAGGGGTATTGGCCATGCTTGGATGGGCAACACCAGCCTTCACAATCCTCATCTCCACTATGCAGCATGCTGCCTACCCTGCATAAAGACATGTCTAACACTGTGATGTTGGACATGCTACATGTACATATCCTGATCTGAAATGCATACATCATGGACAGCCGCCTTTCTAGTACAAGGATCACCACATGCTGGACAGATCCCTGTGCCATACACGTTACATACTCCTGCCATACTATGCAACCC